>NC_040908.2:107403815-107706845 GCF_004126475.2 Phyllostomus discolor
AGGTTGCCCAGGGCCAGTTATAGACATCTGACATAGGTCCACACAGAGTCTGTGGAGCTACCTAATACAGAAAAACAAATGAAAAGAGGCAGTTGAAATGGAAAGACAAAAAATAGCCCCCAAACGAAAGAACAATAGAATCCTCCAGAAAAAGAACTAAAGGAAGGGAGGCAAGCAATTGATCAGATATAGAGTTTAGAGTAATGATTATAAAGATACTAAACAACTTAAAAAGACATAGGAACAATAAAAAAGACCAGAGAGAAACAATGAATGGAATATCTGAAATAAATAATACACTGGAAAGAATAAACAGTAGGTTGGATGAAACAGAAAATCAAATCAGCGATTTGGAAGACAGGGTAGAAAAAACACTCAAGCAGAGCAGCAAAAGAAAAAAATAATTTAAAAAAATGAGGATAGCCTAAGAAACCTTTGGGATAACATGAAGCAGACTGACATCCACATCATGAGAATACCAGAAGAAAGAAAGTGGGCAAGGGATCGAGAATCTATTTGAAGAAATAATGATGGAAAACTTCCCTAGTCTGGTGAGAGAAAAACACCCAAGTTAAGGAAACACAGAGAGTTCCAAACAAGATGAACCCAAAGGGGCCTACACCAAGACACCATCATAATTAAAATAACGAGACTTAAAGAGAAGGCAAGAATCCTAAAAGTTGCAAGAGAAAATCAGGTAGTTACCTACAAGGGAGCTCCAATTAGACTGTCATCTGATTTCTCAACAGAAACATTTCAGGCCAGAAAGGATTAGCATGAAATATTCAAGGTGATGAAAAGCAAGGACATACAACCAAGGCTTCTTACACAGGAAGGCTATCATTTAAATTTTCAGGGGAAATGAGAAGCTTCCCAGAGGAGAAAAAGCTCAAGGAACTTGTTAATACCATACCAGAACTGCAACAAATGTTAAAGGGCTTGCTTTAAGAAGACAAAAGAGAAAAAGAAGAAAAAAAACAGAGGAAAATAGTTTAAGAAATAAAATGTCAATAAATATGTACCTGTTAATAATCACCTTAAATAAAAATGGCTTAAATACTCCAACCAAAAGACATAGGGTCACCCAATGAATAAGAAAACAAGACCCATATATATGCTGCCTCCAAGATACCCACCTCAGATTGAAAGGTACACACAAACTATAAGTAAAGGGATGGAAAATATATTTCATGCAAATGGAAAGAAAAAAAAAGCTAGGCTAGTAACACTTACAGCCAACAAAATAAACTTTAAAACCAAGGCTGTATAGTATAAAACACAGAAGGACACTACCTAATATTAAAGGTAACAATCGAACAAGAAGATATAACCCTAGTAAACATTTATGCACCCAACACAGGAGCACCTAAGTATGTAAAGCAAATCTTGAGGGACATAAAAGAAGGGATTGACAGAAATACAGTCATAATTGGGGATTTTAACACCACACTGACTTCAAAGGACAGATCTTCCAGACAGAAAATCAACAAGACAGTGGCCTTAAATGACACACTAGATCAAATAGATTTAATTGATATCTTCAGGGCATTTCACCCCCAAGTAGCAGAAAATACATACTTTTCAAGTACACATAGAACATTTTCCAGGATAGACCACGTGTTAGGACACAAAACAAGTCTCAATAAATTTAAGAAGATTGGAATCATATCAAGCACTTTCTCTGATCACAATGCTATAAAACTAGAAATCAACTATAAGAAGAACACTGAAAAATACATGACATGGGAGCTAAATAATGTGTTATTAAACAATGAATGGTCAATAAAGAGATCAAGGAAGAAATCAAAGGATACCATGAAAGAAATGAAAATGACAACACACCAATGAAAATCTGTGGGACACTGGGAAAGCAGTCCTAAGAGGGAAATTAATAGCGTTGCAGGCCTATCTCAAGAAACAAGAAAAGGCTTAAATAAAGACTAACTTTATACTTAAAAGAGCTCAAAAAAAGAACAACAAAGAAAGCCCTGAGTAAAAGAAAGTAAATAATAAAGGTCAGAGCAAAAATACATGAAACAGAGTCTAAGAAAATGATACAAAAAGTCAATGAATCCAAGAGCTCATTCTTTGGAAAGATAAACAAGATTGACAGACCCAATAGGCATTTCCTCTCCCCATTGCCTTAATCTCTTAACAGCACTTGATATACTTGTCCACTCCCTCATTCTAGAAATTGTTTGCCTGTATGACTTTTATGACTTAATGTTCACGTTTTCCCCTTCCCTCTTTGGCCAATGGTTTTTAGTCTGCTTCTCTGACTCATCTGTATCCCCTCATCCTCTTAATGATGGGTGTACCAGACTGTCACTTTTCTTCTCTATTTATACTCAGTCCCTGGGTGATCTCATCTACTCCCATGATGTTATTTAATGTCTGTAGGATAACAAATCAAATATATGTCTCTGACCCCTTTCTTTCTTTTGAGTTCCATACTTCAACCCAACCAACTACTTGGCAGCCTCTCTTGGATAGCTAATAACCATATCCAAAAAAGACCCTAATATATTTTTTAAAACCCGTCTTGATTCAGTTTTCTTTAATAAATGTATTGCTAGCCTAGTCTTTTCTATTTCAGTAAACAACCCCATTTTCTTTTCTAATGCGCCTGAACCTAGGAGATATCCTTGAGTCCACCTTCCTTTTCTTTTTAGCATTAGCTATATTTATACCACCACATAGTCTGTTGATATGTCTAGTTGGTTTTACTGCTAAAATGCACATGGACTGAGTTTTATTCCCTATAGCTCCACTGTCACCCATCTCACTGTAACCACTATCATCTCTCACCTGGACCATTGGAATAGTAATCTATGTCCCTACTGAAGTTCTCACCCCAACAATTCATTTATACAGCAGTCAGGATAACTTTTAAAAATGTCAGTCTACTTAAAGTTATTTTAGTACCTTGGTAAAATGATTTAAAGTCTTTCCATTGTACTTAGGTCTCTGCTGATTCCCACTAATCATTTTATACCAGCTTCCTTTTGTTCACCATCTTTAGCTTTGTTGGTCTCCTTGAGAAAAGCTAAGCTCTTTCCTTCCATGGGCCTTTTGAGTTTGTTCTTGCTTTCTGAAACACTTTTCCAAAAAGAATTTTCTATGGTTTACTGCTTCTAATGAACCCAGTGTCAAGTCATAGCTCACTGCCTTGGCAATGCCAGCTGTGACTAGCCTATCTGAATTGGAAATGTTTCAAGTAATTTTTATAAAATATATACTATATATCACACAATAGTACTTAATTGAATTTTGTACTCATTTCTTTATTTCTCTACTTGTATTCTCCCTTACTAGAATATAAGAATATTAATGGCAGGGACTTTGGCTGTCTTATAATTGTGTGCTAAGAACTTGTGTGTGTGTTTATAAAAATATATTCATTACCAAACCTACAACTTTAACAGGTAGTAATATTAACAGAATTTTATGGCCAAGAAAAGAAAGGATTAGGCTCTCTAAATAATTATGGTGAGAACCTTCCAATAGTCATGCTGCTTCTGCCTTCCTTGGTTAAATATCCCCCTGTCATGTTAAAAATTCCTTTCTGTCTCTGGGGCCTCCACCTTGCACCACAAGGCCTCAAAACATTCTTCCCTCTATTTTGTAAAACACTGTGTCCTTGGGAAGCTCACCCTCTCTGAGCCCTGATCTCCTTATTTATAAAAAAAAAGTGAGGGAGCGGGGAGTTGATTTATCTTACTATTTTTTTTTCAGATTTTAAAGTTCAACAAATATTGATGACAACTCATGTTCCTTTATCCTCTTTTATTAAGATTTTCAAGTTATCAATATTAATTTAAACAACTTAATTTCCCTAATACTAAAATGCATTAATCATGCAAAGAGCCTAGAGATTTTCCACATTGTACAAGGAACATTCTTTAGGTTGCCATGTGGTTTCTTTATCGGCTAATAGAATCCCAGTTCAATTCCCTTAGGTTAATATTTTGCTCCACAACAAAATAAGGCTGCCTGACTTAGAATGATCAGTTATACAACACTTTAGTAAGCATTTAATGAATGTCTCTTATATGCCAGGGTCTATGTTAGGTGCTTGGGTCTTTGTTAAATTCAAGGGATGTTCAATACATAAACCCTGTCTTCATGGAACTTAAGATTTAGTGGAAGAAACAGACAAATCCACAGATAAGTTCAAACAAAGCAGATTGGTACAAGAGCTCAATTCAACAATAGCAGCAAGAACAAAAATAGTTGTGGGGACATGGATAAGGATGACTATAGTGATACAACTGCTATGTGTTCTAGGGAATTAATTCTCCTGCTTTTGAAAACAAACAGGGAGTATTTTTAAAGTTGGTCACAATCCAACAGTATGAAATGAAACCAAGAAACAGACAGATCCTCCTCTGCCATCTGTCTGATTCCTAGAGTAGGCTTGAAGACATTTCTCTGGTTTCCGAGCTCACCTCCTTCCAAAACCCTGGGATATCTGCCTTTCTGAGCAAGCTTCAGCCTTGCAATCACCAGCAGGCAAGCAATCTGCTATTCATCCTTGAAGCTCCAGGGACCTGCCTTCTGCCTGGATTATTTGTGGTCTGCCAACTCAGCAGGTACTTGGCTTATGGGCACGCGGGTCAGGGCAGCCTTCTTAGCCGGATGGCCCAGAGGATGCTTGGGGAGCAGAATGGAGGGGGAGCCTCAGTGGCGAATACAGCCAAGAAGTCACTCCAAAACATGTAATTAATCTGTAGCTGAAGAGTGGGGCAAGCTTGCCAGCCCAGGAATGTTTTGCTTCAGGTTTATACCTCATCAGGATTCCCATGCACTAGAGAGACAAGCTACAGAAGAAACAGTGAGGTGTTGTCAACACTGTAGAGCACTGAGAACAGTGAGTAAAGAACAAAATATTGTGTATTCTTTAAAAAGTCCCTTAATACTCTACTATCTTTATAAGAACTAGTTTATATATACTAACATTTCTTCTGTGAAGTCTCTCTCTAAATCCTTTATGGAACAGAATATAGAAAAGTTTAAGAACATGGATTCATATCCTGACATGTTACTTAACCTTTCTGTGCTTCAGTCCATTTATCTGTAAGATGGGGATGATAATGACAGCTAACTGGTAAGACTGCTGCAAATGTTAAATGAGTCAACCCATATGATGCACTTAGCACTTGGTGCACAGCAAGCACCAAATGCCAGCTGTGCTTTTAGTCTTTTAGTAGTTTTAACTATTGCCTATTTCTAAAAATCTGTTTTGTTTTTTTATTTTTGTTTTGTTTTTGACCTCACACTTTCTTGCTTTGTTTCCTATGAATTAAAGGTTTTTATTACCAAATTTCACAGGTAAAAATCCTACCCCTTATTCACAAGGCCACCATTATAAGAGTGCTCCAAACAATAGGATGTAACAACAGAATATCCATTGCATATCCATTCAGTGTCAGGCATGGTGGTAGGTGCTGCAGATGCAATGCTTGAACTAGACTGCTCTTGTGGTCTTTACTTCCTTGAGCTTTTTTCTTTGCTCCTACATATTCTAGCCCATTAAACCACCATTACTACAGAAGTTGCATTTTGTTATGCACACACGTAGACTGGGAGGCATTGGGTAGGGAGGAATAGTATTAGTGACTGCTGCATCCCCATGGCCTGATATAGCACGCAACACACAGAGAACATTTAATGCTTGTTGAATTAGCAGATGAATGACCACAAGCATGTAGAAGTGTGCTTGCTTTTGTTCGCCTGGGCCCTTCTTGAGTGATTAGGTGCCAAGGAAATGGAAGGCTTTCCAAAGCCACCTGTCTATTGCTTTGACATTTATCCACAGGGCACCATCTAGCACTAATGTTCATCTTCTTTCCTTAGGAAGCAATAGGTATAAAAGCTCTCTATTCCACTGTGAAAATTTCACCTTTGCTTGATGGGTGTTGTAATGTTAGGTTAGTTAAAAGTTTCAATTTTTTCTATCTTTAGCATGCCCCAAATCCAATATTCTTAGAGAAAGAGAATAAACAAAACTCCAAACTGTTCTTTTTGTTTCAGTGATTACTCCTCAACCCTCTCTCCTTGCCAGAAAGGTTTTTTTGTTTTGTTTTGTTTTGTTTTTTATCTTTCAAACATGACGAGAGTGTCAAGTCCCTTGTCAGGCCTTAATCTGAATAGTGGAGGAACATAATTTTAAGTATGAATTGGACTTATCTGTCAGTTACCTATTAATCATAATTAAAAGCATGATTAAGCTGTCACTAAGAAATCTGCTAAAGCCCTTATTTGTGCTAATGTATTCTAGTGTCATTTAAAAAAAATTATCCAGAGTATTGTAAAGTCCAGAAAGGACCTTGGAGCTTTAGCTCAATTCAATATTTTTACAAATGAAAGTACAAAAAATTAAGGACTCTGAAGCCATGAACAAAAGATCGCATAAAAAGGACCATATAAAAACAAATTCTGAGTAGCTAGAAGCATAACACTTACATGTTAAAAGATAATTAAGGACTACAGAAAATATTTGCAATGTTTTGACAAAAATGAACAGTTAAGATAAAGTATGACAAGCCTATATAGTTCAGGAATAAAAAGATAAATAGACCTAATATGAAAGAGCAGAGAATGCAAACAGACATTTTAGAAAAAATATATATTACATAACATATATAGGAAATAGAGAAATTCTAATGAATACTAATGAATACTTTTCAGAGTAGCAAAGATTAAAAAGGCACATCACACCTAGGGCAGGAGGACAGAAACACTTTCATTCTCTGTGAGAATGAAGCTGGCACAGTCACTTTTGGAAGGCAATTTGGAAATATCTAACAATTTTAAATGCAATAAAGTGTGATAAACACCTTTCAATTCCAGTGTTGAGAATTTGATCTTTAGCTATATTCACAAATCAAAATCATATATTTATATATATTGTTTAGCAAAAGAGAGAGAAACAACTAAAATGCCTGTTAATAAGTGATTTCTAAATTATGGCATGTCTATACAATGAAATTCTTATTTAAAAACCTCGATTGATTCATTTAAAGATAGAAATTATACACACATTGAATGTCAATAGCATCTTAATATTATAATTAGTGCTGACTTTGTGAAGCCCTTAAAAATCCTGAAAGTGTCAGGTTTTTCCAAAATATGGAAGGACAAAATTTGGAAAGCAAATTTTATTTGACCTGATTTATAATACCTAACTTAAAAAAAAAGTTATAAAATTTGTTAAAAACCATAGCAAATTGTTCTCAATTCTGATGGCCTTTTTTCCTTCGATTAGTGCTTATTGCCTTTTCCTACAATATAAAGGATTATTTTTTACTTTTTAAATGCCAGAGATTCTGTATGTAACCAGAATATCTCTCTGTACTTTATGCCAACTTTATTATATTCTTTACTATTTAAGAAAGAAAAGAAAAAGATTCAACAGTTTCCTCACTATCCATTTTATGTTTCTAATAAAATGGTGCTTTGTCTGATATCAGGTAACAACAGCACAGTGTTTACCAGTCACTTCAGTTATTTAAAATATTAAGTAGGTCATAGCCTTACTTCTGTTTGGTTGGTTTGTGTTTTAGAGAAGCTTTAGGTTTACAACAAAATTGAGAGGAAGGTACAGAGATTTCCCAGGTAAACCCCTGCCCCCACCAGAGTGGTGCATTGTTACAACTGATGGACCTACATGGCACATCATTATCACCCAAAGTCCACAGTTTACATTAGGGGTCACTAGGGGTACTGTACATTAGAGGGCTCGGACAAGTATATGCTGACATACATCTGCCATTATAGTATCATACAGAGTACTTTCACTGCCCTAAGAATGCTCTGTGCTCTCCCTATTCTCCCTCATCCCTACCCTTGGCAAACACTGATCACTGCACAGTCTCCATAGTTTTGCCTTTTCCAGGATCTCAGAAAGTTGGGATCAGACAGTATATAAACTTTTCATATTTGCTTCTTTCCTTGGTAATATATATGTAAGTTTCCTCCATGTCTTTTCATGGCTTGATAGGTCATTTCTTTTTATTGCTGAATTATATTCCATTTCTAAATGTACCATCCATTACTTATTACTTATCCATTCACATACTGGAGGATATTTTGTTTGCCTCCAAGCTTTGGAAATTTTAAAGTTGCTCTAAACATTTATGTACAGGTTTTTTGGTGGTCATACATTTTTAGCTCCTTTGGGTAAATACCAAGGAACAAGAAGGTACCATACTGTCTTCAAAGCAAGCTGTAATATTTTATATTCCCATTAGTAATGAATGAGATTCCTGTTGCTCCACATCCTCCCCAGTATTTGGTGTTACTAGTGTTCCAGATTTTGAGCATTTTAATAGATGTGTAGTGGTATCTTATTTTAATTCAGTTTACAAGGGGATAGGATGATATATGATGTGGAGTATATTTTCATATGCTCATTTTTGCCATTATGTATTTTTTTGGTGAGGTATCTAGTAAGGATTTTGACCTATTTTTAAATCCTTTATTTTTTTATTGCTGAGTTTTTAGAGTTCTTTGTATATTTTGGATAACAATTCTTTAGCAGATGTGTGTTTTGCAAATATTTTGTCCCAGTTGGTGGCTTGTTTTCTCATTGTCTTGACATACAATGGAATTCTAAAACAGATTTTACAAGGAAAAAGGTAGATCTGCATGTATTGATGTGGAAATATATCTAAGATAGATGATTAAGTAGGAAAAAAGTACAGAATCATGTGCAAATACAATTCTCTACTGTACACAAGATAAATAATATGCTTTTTTTCCTCCCAGGGACAAGAAGAGAATAGTGAATGGGGACTTATTTTATTAATTTGATCCTTTTTATACTTCCCCAAATTTTCTAAATTTTTAAAATTTTATTTTATTTTTAAGATTTTATATATTTATTTTTTTAGAGGGGAAGGGAGGGAGAGAAGGAGAGAAACATCAATATGTTGTTGCCTCTTGAGTGCCCCTTACTGGGGACCTGGCCCACAACCCAGGCATGTGCCTTGATTGGGAATCAAAAGAGTGACCCTTTGGTTTTCAGGCTGGTGCTCAGTCCACTGAGCCACACAAGCCATGGCTCTGTTTTTTTTTTTTTTTTTAGAAGATAGAATAGGTTTTAGGCAATTTTCCCACTTGTCTGCTTTATATATTTTTCTAAATAAAAAAACACACTATATTTTATTCATTTATTTATTTATTTTTGGAGACTTAAATACCCAGTTTTATTTATTTTCAATAATGAAAGCAACAGAACAAAGAAGAATTAATCCACTAATTTTTAAATCTATCACAGCCTTAGCACAAAAATATACTTATTAAATAAAAAAACATTCCTAGTAACCAAGTAAGACTATTCTTGAGACTCTCTTGGGTATTGCCTGTACTTTACACAAGACTGGGTGGTAGGAAAATAAACACGTGTAGATATTGACTGACAAGTACTGGAAGAAAAGAAGAGCCAAGGAGCAGGGTCCCCAAATATTAAGTTACAAAAGGGAACATGGGTTTTCAAAGAAGTCTACAAATCAGAGTTCACTGGAGGATGCAAGGGTTTGATATAGTCCATGCTCAAGGTATTGCAAAGAAATCTTTCCACATTTCTAGATTCTTGATTTGGAATCCATCACAGTCTAGAGGAGCTGCTGCCAAAGGACAGGAGGCTCTTCATTCACACTGCCTGGAAACACCTGTCTCTTAATTTTCCTCCTTTGACTTGGTCACTAGCTCCTATCACCAATATAACAGGGTTTCCACCCCCCCCCCCCCCCCCAAAAAACTTACTACTGTGTAGACCAGCGATTTTCAACTGGTGTGCTGCAAGACTTTTTAAAACATGCAATACCTGACTTTTTAGTTCGGGGCACTGACCTCTTTTGCCTTAAATTGTCAAATTAAAAAAATGACAAAAGCCAACACAACAAAGCAGTCTGGTATGAATGAATCAAAAGTATACCTGTATTTTCTGTCACATCAGCAAAAACTATATTTTGGGGTGTGCCACAGATTTTGTAATAAGTTTATGTGTGCCATGAGATGGAAAATCACTGATATATCTCTGATTTATCTTTTCCTTTAATAAGAACACTGATACTGCCAGGGACAGTTGTGAACATACCCAATACCTTTAATTTTTATCCTCCTACACACTGATTGGCTACAAAAATCTAGGACTCACAGATCATTGGTCCAAAGACAGGTTTTCAATAAAAGAATCTCTAAGTTTCAATGGTCACAATTTTTTTCCTACCTTATCTGCCACACCTTTTTATCTGCCACATCTTTTTCTTTCTCATTATCTTCTTGATTATGTCTTTTGGAAAGCAGTTATCTGAGTTGCATTCTGAGCACCAGATTTTTTGATCAATGAATCTCAAGTATCCTCATCATTTTTTGGAAATCTAAGTTTCCAAATGGGATCCCATCAGCCCTCTGAGTAGGCTCTGAAAAGGAAGCAGTAGCCTTCAGCTCACCACTGTATTTTTTAAACGGTTTTATTTATTTATTTTTGGAGAGAGGGAAAGGGAGAGAGAGAAACAGCAATGTGATTGACGTTTCGGATGGGTTGCCTCTCACACACCACGGACTGGGGACCTGGCCTGCAACTCAGGTATGTGCCCTTACTGAGAATTGAATCAGTGACCTGTCCATTTTGCAGGCTGGTATTCGATCCACTGAGTCACACCAGCCAGGGCTCACCACTAATTTTAGAAAAGGCCTATGTGACTGTTGACAGACCAAAGTTAAACTTTCTCATTAACTGCAGGATGATCTTAATGGCAGCTCCCACTGCTGGTGGACAAACTTTTCCATCTTCTTCCTCATCAGGCTGCATCTATGAGTCTTCCTTAGGTGTGGGTGGATCATCATCACACATCATTAAGTATATTTCAAAATCAGGCCTCTCCTGCACCACAGGCTCCTCAAACCCTCTGGTGGCTTCTACAAACATCTTTTGGACTGCTTCTTCATTCTCCCTGATCTCTACCTTTACAAATTCTTCTCCAGGCAAGTCTGGAGTTGTCTTACTCTATAGTTCTTCGCTATCAGCAGCCTCTGGTCTTCCTCTGTTCTGCTGGAGTTTCTGGGAGGATGACTCAATAGGTACTTATGTTCCTAGCCCTGCAGTGCTTGAAGTAGCAGTCCTTCCAGGACTGCCAGGAGTGCTGAGGGAGCTGATTGGGCTGAAGTTGCCCCAGGCATATTAAGATAAGTTGAACCAAGAATTCTGGGAGGGCAGAATTTTTTTATTTTCAAAGGTGTCAAGAGTGGCATCTAAAACCCACCTGCCTAATGGCTTTGTTTCTGTTAATCAGACATGACTCCAGATATTGAATTTAATTATAGCACTTTTTAATAAATATATATTTAGTGGGCTAGCTAAAGCTCAACTTTTTTCCTTTTATCTGGTATATAAGTATATAATTATGAAATTTTGTGTTCTGGCAGGGGTCAACAAATTTTTTTCTCTATGGTGATAAAAACTAAATATTTTTCAGTTTGTGGGCCATTTGATCTTGGTCACAACTATTCAACTCTGCCTTTTAGCATAAAAGCAGCACAGACAATATGTTAATAAATAATTGTGCCTGTGTGCCAATAAAACCTTATTTACAAAGAAGGTAGAAGATAGATTTGACCTATAAACCATAGTTTAAGATTCCTTGCCTAAGACATTAAGTATCTAGGGAATCTAGAATTCTTTTAATTCATGAGATAACACTGAATATAAAAACTGCCAAAAACTCACAAGGACAATACAATATAAAAAATGACTCAGTAAAAAAAAAGTTCAATCTATTTTTTCTGGTATGATGTTGATCCAACCCTCCTTTATATATGGGTATAGGTGGTTATAGTATTATATTGCCATGATAATTTTTAATGTATATACACTTTCTTAAAAAGTATTTTCTGGCCCTGACTGATATGGCTCAGTTGGTTGGGAGTCATCCTGCAAAGCAAAATCTTGCTGGTTCATTTCCCAGTCAGGGCACATGACTGGGTTGTGGGTTCAGTTCCCAGTTGGAGCATGTTTGAGAGGCAATAGATCAATGTTTCTTTCTCACATCGATGTTTCTATTCCTCTTTTTCTCTCTCCCTAAAAATATAAAAATAAATAAATAAATAACTGTTTTCTGAGTAAAACTTGACTTGTGATATTAATTAATTCCTATAATATTAGAGTTGCCATGAAGGCAATAACAATCTTTCTAATAATCTTTCAGACTTCTAGTCACTTTGTTATTTAATATTATGTCCATGTTCCTGGGAGCATGACTGAGGTGGAAATGGTGATGAGTAAAACATTTAGTTTTCAGTTTTAGTTTCTCTATCTTTACAACAGGAAAAATGGAACCTGTTATATTTACTAAAGACAATGACAGTATTATCTTAACAGTTGATATAAATCTGTGCTCTTTGTTCATTAGCTGTTGTGAGAAAATTACTTTAGAAGGAACAGGAAAAAAACCCTACATTTGTCTGTCATGATTTGATGCTTTATTTTCTTCTCTTCTCTTTAATAACAGATACAGACAGCTGACCATCCTCCATATACTTTCTCCTCTGCTATCAATGATAAGGGTTAATAAGGGAGAGGGGAACTCCAGGGGAATTAAATTGCTGTAAACAGGATGATTGGGCCATAGTGGATCCTGTCTGGAGAACTGTTCATATAATTCTCAGGCCAGTCATTGAGATCAAAGACTGTATCTATTTATATGTAACAATATAAGGTTAGAAAAGAAGAAATAACAATATAATACCAGAAAGAGAAAATATATATATGAGATACAGCAGATTAGTGCCCTGTTCAGATGGCATTAGATAGCCTTGTACCAACTCTATGTACCCACCTTCCTGACTCTAAACAATGTAGCCAATGGCTATTCAATGTGGGAGTCCAAAAAATCAGTTCCTTTGTCTTAAGGTAAGACAAACTGATGTGTACTTTACACTCTACTAAGATCTGGCTAAGACTGGGACTTTGACTGAAACTGTACTCTTATTTGGCTTCTTCCTTTTTCTTACCTGCTTTACTTATTCTATCTGGTTTCTCTGTAATAAAACACTTCAGTAAAACATTTACATTCAAATCCTTAGTTTAAATTCCGTTTCTTAGAGAACCTGATCTGAGACAATAGGCCATCATAGCTCCTTGGCAAATGGAATAGATAATGTCATACTCATTTACCACCAACATGCACACAATTTATAAAGAACTGTCCACCAACCTGTCAACGAATGCATGGTGAAGAAGGAAAATGGGGTCGTTGGCAGATCCTTGTACCTGAGACATTGTTCCATTCATATACACGTGCAAGGCATTGTGCATAGTGCTTCGGGAGGCATCTGCTATCCCAGTAAGTGGACTAGCGAATCCTGTTAGTGAAAAGAATATTGAAAAAGATTAGTTTACTTTAATGATTGAAAATCTAAGTGATTATTTCATTTGGTTTACAATAACAAGCACAAGCCTAATTCAAAGTCATAGAATGAATAATAAAATTCATTCTGTATTGGGATATTTTACATTCTGAATATCCAGTGAATATTTAATAAATCTTTCTGGAATTGAATGGTATTAATCTGGGTACTGTGAACTGATTAATCAGATAAGTTAGGTTGAGCCAACTTGTACTCCCTTCTGTTGCTCCTGCCTATTATTCCTCCTTTAGATACTGAAAAGTAGTTAGACCTTTTTTTATAATTATCAGCATAGTTATTCTCACTTCAGTCTGTAACATTTAGAACAGACCTTTCTAGCCTGATATGTGTCATTTTGCTTTCCAGTTCTGGTGGTTACCTTTAATTTTGGATTCTAGCTCCAGAGAAAGTATAATATGCCTGACCTTCCACATCACTGTGCATTATCAACAGTCTGGGGTCTGGGTGAGGGGTGGGGGAACAGGCATCAGGTGAGAGTGTATTTGATTTTGCAAAACATTCGTTTCAGAGTTCATCAGAACTCCATTAATTTGTTCCATTCACTGCATCAGGACTAATTGTGGGAATAATAGTTATAATAAGAGCTATTGTTTTCTGAATGTTAATTGGACTAAATGCTTCTTTGTGATATATGTTCTCTAATCTACAGCAACTCTGTCAATTAGGAATTATTATTCCCATTGTAAATAAGAGGAAACTGAGGTTCAGAGAAATTCTGAGTTTCCCAAGGCTACAGAAGTAGTGGTAGAGTTGGGATTTTAACTCATTTTAATTAAACTTCAAGATCTAAGCTCTTGATATTTTGTGTTCTCTCTCACACACTCCCTGGGAAGAGGTAGAATAAGACATCATTTAAGTACATTTAGTCAAAACAAAATATAAGCAGAACTCAAGGCTGAGAACAAGACAAAGATGTCAGAGTAATAGAGTTAAATTCTAAGCTGGAACCAAGTTAGGGAACTATGACCAAGGCCATATTATTGAATTTCATCTTTTAAAAATATCAAGTAAGCAGAAACTGGTAAGATGATGATGACAATGATGACAATGATGACAATGATGATGATGATGTAGAATAGACACCATTAAAGCATTACAATTCGGACAGGGGAGGTCTAGCTTTATTTTGTGCACATAGGATTTTGTAATCCACCTCTTCATTTCTAAAGGTGCAGTTTTTGACTTTTGCATTTGATGCTTTGTGGATCGGAGTAGCTCTGACCCCTCAGCTAGGGATTCATTCCCTTCTTTTAACTTTTTTAATTCATTCTAAGAGACCATATTAAGTCCTGGTACCTCTGAAAACTTAGTCCAAGAACAATCACTTACCTCCCATCTGAACTCTCTTATCTATGTCAGCTTTTATCATTGACAATCACTATGTGCAGGAATTTTTCTGGCTTGACATAACTAATTTCATACAACCTTGAGAATGATGCTACAAAATAATTACCTTCATCATCTCCATTATATAGACTTGGGAAAAAGGGGCTTAGAGAGGTCAAGTAACTTGTCTAAGATTAAAAAACAAGTAAGAGGAGTTAAGGTTAGAACATCAACCTGTTTTTTTGTAGAGCCTAAGCTCTTAACTGCATGCTTTACTGCCTTTCCCATGTAGCAATGAATCACATACCATGCAGGGCAAAGTTCTGTAGAGCAATGGACTTCAAGCTTATTCTTGAGTAGTATCAAATGAAACATTTAAAGTAGATTCCAAAATGTTTTAATCATAATTAGGAATAGTTTCAGAGGACATAATTTCAAGGATGTTACAAATAGTATAAATTTAAAAACTAACAATTTAATATCACTTTTAGAAAATGTATCTTATTCACCATCATTTATGTAAAAAATACTTAAACATACTTTATTATACTCTAAAATTTTATGGGGTTTCCTTTTTTACTTAATCTCTTCTTTTTATTCTATTTTCCCACAGAATTATGCCTAAATATTATGTTATACTTGAAACATTTTTTTAAAAAGCCATTATATCAGCCCATCTTACTTTTCTGCAACAACAGCTGGTATAAAAATTTAAACTTGTAAAAACTTTCATGTGACTTAACCTAATCTCCTGGATTAAGTTATCATTAAATAATTTAGTTATAATTTATTTTTTAAATGTTTATATTTTTCAATTACCATCAACACACAATATTATATTAGTTCCAGGTGTACAAAATAGTAATTAGACATTTATATAACTTAACCCAATTAATCTTGTACCTGTATGACACTATACATAGTTATTATAATTTTATTGATTATATTTCCTATGATGTACTTTACCTCCCCATACCTGTTTTTATAACTGGGGATTTGTACACCTAAAGTAATTATTAGACTCTGGCTGGGTAACTCATTTGGTTAGAGCATCATCCCTAAAAGCCAAGGTTGCAGATTTGATCCCCAGTGAAGGCACATACAAGACTCAACAACTGAATGTATAAATAAGTGGAACAACAAATCAATGGGTCTATCTCTCTGTCTGTGTTTCTCTCTCAAATAGATAAATAAATTATTTATTAATAAATAATTATTAGCTATAAAAGTAATTCTTTATTAATAATTATTAACTATAAAAGTAAAGTTTTATTTAAAATTTATTTCTTAATTATATTGATGGAAGATTATTAATTAAAAATTAATTCAGAAAAGGGGAAGAGTTTACAGGAACAAGTATAAAGGACACATGGACAAAAACTAGGGGGGTGGAAATGGGAAGGAGATGGGGAAGGCCAAGGGGGGTTGGTGGGGATGGGTGTAAAAGACAGAAAATTGCACTTGAACAACAATTGAATAAAAAAAGAAAAGAAAGAAAGATAAATAAATAAATAAATAATTCAGAGATTAAGGAATGAATATTATTTATTGCTAGAAAGAATAAAATTACACATAAAATCTATTCTAGTTTTTTATACATATTTTTCATTTTAACTGTTGTTGCAGTATTTCTGAAATTCCCTGAAATTCCCTGAAATTCCTTTGAAATTCCCTGAAATTTCCCCCTGAAATTCCCCTGAAATTCCCCTGAAATTCCTTCTCTTCCCTCTGAACACTGCCAGACTGTTCTCTATTTCAGTGTCTTTGGTTATATTTTGCTTGTTTCTTTGTTTTGTTCTTTAGGTTCCTGTTAAAGGTGAGATCATATGGTATTTGTGTTTCACTGCCTGGCTTATTTCGCTTAGCATAACACTTTCCAGTTGCATCCATGTTGTTGCAAAAGATAGGAGCTCCTTCTTTCTTTCTGCTGCATAGAATTCCATTGTGTAAATGTACCATAGTTTTTTGATCTATTCATTTACTGATGGGCATCTAGGTTGCTTCCAACACTTGGCTGTTGTAAATTGTGCTACTATCAACATTGGGGTGCATAGGTTATTTTGGATTGGTGTTTTATTCTAAATTTTTTAAAATAAATTGAGTTCTAAGAAAATTTTGTCCTCATAAAAAACTAGGTTAGAATGAAAATATTTCCATATTAATTTCACTTAATTATTTGAATCCTTTTTAGTTATATATGCCAAAAATGATGTACTGATCCAGGATCTGAATAATCTGATCCATCAACTGACAATTTAATCAAGATTCTTTAATGAAAGCAATCTTATAAATTATAAATTTATTTACAAATCACTTGACTTGCAATATTTTTGCTACTTAGTTATTAAAGTCACTCCCTTCAGCAACACTGCCACAATATTTTGAATTCTCTGCTTCTAAGTTTTTACCCTTTCTGGGAAAGTGCTGTGTTGAGAATGGGTTCAGGATGGGGAAAGGTATGCCTTTCTTCTAAAAAGTCAGAGAAGGGAAACCATGAAAGTGGAGGTGGTAAAGGAGCACCTTCAAAGGAGTCTTCTTGCTCAGATTCATTGTAGGAAATTATACTTGCAAGTAGGACCTGGAAATAAATTTCCTTAAAGCTTTCTATGCTATGTACTCTTCAGCAAATCTTAGCAAACCTGCAGTAGTGTGTCTATCCAAGTTTGAAGGTACTACCATAGTGGAAGAACTTTTAAAATTAATTAGACCATGGTTTAAATGTTACATTACTTACAGAAAGTATAACCTTTGTCAAGTTAGTTATCTTCTTTCAGCCTTGGTTTCTTTATTGGTAGGAGAGAAAATAATTAATGCCCATCTCTACAATTTTCATGAAGATTAATTTTGATAGCACATATGAAGCACCCAATATAGAATCTGGTATAAAATGGATGCTTCCTCAGTAGAAGCTATCATTTTTATAAATTCATTGAATTTGATAAATGGGTGCTTATCATAAGAGCTACTGATCAAGACTAGCAGAAAAGCCTATTTTATCACAATTCACCACTGTCAGGACCCATTCCAGCACCAGACATCTCTTCCCCTCCTGAACTCCACTGCTCTACAGAAACCTGCTTGCTTCTTGCCTTCATATAACATTAGGTGCTCCTGGGTGATCCTAGGATTGTCACTCAATCCTAGAAGTGGGATTGCCATTCTAGTAATTGCCACATTAGTAATTGAGAGAATCAAACAATTGAATATACCTGTGATTGATTTCAAAACCTGTGCTTTTTTCCTGTAGACTAGAGATAGACTATGTCTGTACTGACTTGCTGACACACCTTAGGAACCTCTTTTTCCTATGGACTGTGAAATGAACCTATTGACTTGTTATTTTCACCTATTAACTGTGGCATGCAGAACGTGTTATTACCTCACTCTTGTCCAAGGAATCCCCATGGGTAGAAAGTCTAATAAGCCAGCAGGGACCTTGTTAGCAGTCACAGATGCCAAAATGGCTCGAAGTTCTTTGTGACAGTGACAGTTGCCCAAATTACTCTGTGTTATGCCTTTAAATCTGCATGCTACATTCCCACCAGAAATTAATATATACAGTTTCAGGCTGATGATAATAATAAGAAACTGCAGTTTGTCAATCCATCTCTTTCTCTTTCATTTCTTTCCCAGTAGCACTCTGAGAGTGTTTGTCTGTTTAATATTGATGCCTATCTCTGATCCCTGGAGATTCAAATGTAATTGTATATAGTGGGGCTCAGGCACTCGGAGTTTTAAAAACACCTTAGGTGATTGTAAAGGGCAACAAGGCTTGAATTCACCAATTTAGGTTAAGTTGCTCTCCCTCCTTTAAAATTGAATTCACACTTTAAAAACTTTATTGAATATATTATTTATCTGAATATATTATTTCATTCACTTGAACTTTTCTCCTCCTAGATTGTGACAATCTAAAAATGCTTCAGCCTTTAAAATCTCACATCACTTACTTCTGTGTTTATATTGATAACTGTTATAATGTGAACCCTTGAAAATGTTTAAAAAAATGAGCAACTACTGAGTGGCAGGCACTGGGCAGACATTTTCACACATCATCTTATTTAATTCAGTATGCTCTTTTGTGGGAAGCTGGGTTATAGGTAAATTTTATGTTGCCTTTTGGATTTTGAAATGTGGAAAAGTATGTTGTTAAATCTTCACAAGACAGTAAATTTAATTTATTTGATTTAGTTATATTTTAAATGAATTTCAAACCAATTTTAATATTTCATAGAGCTTCACAGATTTAATTGGAGAAAAAAAGTAAAAAGAAATTAAAAAAATATACATTAGTGCATGTGAAGATTGAAGAGAAGTGACTGTTAGACCCACTGGCTATATCCCCCCTAATTTACTCTTCTAACATAAAACTTAATTCAGAAACTATGACATGCACAAGTTAACACACAATAATTTTAAGAGGTTCTATTTGATGGCTGAGTACTTTTTAAAGGCTTGCATTTAAAACTAATTGCAGCAGAAGTATAATATTACAGATCAGGAAGGATTCTGGATCTAAGCAAGTCCTTAGGTATAATAGGAACATTAACTTTTAATCCAATTCAAGTTTTCTCAAATAAAGTGCCAGCCCTATAGCCATAAATGAACTAATTAGCATTTGTATTTATTAGAACATACTTTTAATTTGACTCAGGAAATTCTCTCACCTATGAAACAGAGCAATGAAGTAAATGTAGTGATGAGTGATTGGTTTCTTGCCATCTAATTACATGTTAAATGGTAGTTAAGGTCACAGATGCTCCATAAATTCTGTGGTCATCAAAAGTACCAGCAACACAACATGTAAACTTGTTAGAAATGCAAACACTCTAGCCCTACTAGAGACCTACTGAAGCAGAATGTCAGGGGGATTCACCACTTGCTTTAACAAGTCTTCCAGGAAATTCTCATATGCACTGAGTTTGAGAATGACTCCTCTAATTACCTTCACTTTTTGCACAAAGTTGGATCAGTCATAATGAGTCACAGTCTTCTCCAGAAACTCAATACAGGAGATCAACAGAACTATTTCATGTGTTTTCACTTTAAATTGTCTATTATTTTAAACATCAGATTAATTTCTCCTCTTGGTAACCTCAATGTTTGTGGGTGTGTTTTGTGTATGTGCACACATGTCTAATCTTTTGCTTTATGTAATTATATCATCCAGTGATTTTTTCAACATTTCATAGATCTTATTTCTAATTTCTAAACACATCTATAGAATTATCTTAAGTATCAAGAATACTGGTCCATTTATTCTTTTAAAATTTGTCTGGAACTTGCTTTAAGGAACAATTTTATACTGGCTTTTTATAGTCTAAGACTAGATTTGTGTGTTTGGAAAGAGTTGGGAACAGTGAACCACACAACAGAATAATTTAGTTCACTAAGTTGTACAGAATGAAATAAGCAAAGATCTTTATAGACAAAAGTATGATTTAAGCTGTATTCCCTTCCTGCTCTTATGACTGAATTGATAATACTTGGTATTTTTTGGTATATTTCACTGCGTATGCTAAAACATTAATAATACATTAATACTAACTATTTTTTGAAACAAAGGTAGGGTAGCTAACCATCCTAGTCTCTGTTTGCCTCCAGAGTTCTGGCTTTAGCACTGAAAGTCCTATGTCTCCTAGGTAAGCCACCTTCATAAACATGCAACTGAGCATTACCTGGGACTGTCCATGCTTGGCTTAATGCTCTCTGCTGCTGCTATCTTGAAATTCTTAATAATTTTCAAACATGGTGTCCAGTGTTTTAATTTTGCACTGTGTCCTACAAATTATGTAGCTTGTCCTGGTCCCCGGAAAGACCATATCAGTCCTAGGCAAACAGATGGTCAGTTGCCTTGCAAAGGTTCTATGTAACCTTCATTGCCTTGATTTGATAGGCCCTTTTTATAATATACAAGTCAATTAAATCATTTAAATATGTCCTACTATCTCATTTATATCTTTGCTTTTTAATTAGAAAAATCATTTGATGATATTTTAATATGCAAGTCTCAGATTCCATATCTATACTTTTCCATAATGAATATTATAACATTATTTGCATTACATGTTATAGTTCGCAAAACACTTTCAGGCACATTTTCTCATTAGACATTCCCAGTAGTGTACTAGCAAAAGATTAATAACTAAATCTCAGAGGAGAAGTGGAGAATGGAGAATATTTTGATTCATAGCACCTGTCAATTTTCATGGTGTAAATATTTCATGATTGTTAATTTCAAAGTATCAATTTATTGTCATTGAGTGAAGAGTTTGGAAAAGATGCTATCAGTTCTCACAGCAGATGTGTCAACTCCAGAGCACCATTGGATGTTCCTCACCTAAGGGAGATAGAGTAAGTATGAACATGCCTATACTGCAGATGAAGATACTTCTGAGCAAGATGAGGGAATCCTGATGACATATTAAAGGTCACATGTCTTCTGAATGGCTAATTCCAAAGCTATCTCCTCAGTCTTCTCATTTTGAATCCTATGGTCTTCTCCTTATACTACACTATTTTGTTTTTACCTTTAATATCTATAAATTTGTATATAGGGATTATTATTAAGGGTGTATAACAAGAACAAATATATGCCACAGATAAAAAGTTAACATTACATAAAGTTAGTTGCAGGAAAACATAACAAAGATTCCACTTTTGTTAAATTGAGGGTAATTATTTTTAAGATACTTTGATTAAAATCACTTGAAAATATCTTTGAATTTTTTACAGGTGTGTTTGCACTTATCAACCTTCAATTTCAAATAAAGTTTCCTTGTGCTTACATATCACAAAGCCTCATCTTCATGATTTAATTATAAATGAAATATGATTTATGTAGTTTCTATTTATCTTTGTTACTATTACTTAATTATCATTTGACAACAAGTTACTACCATTACTGTAGTTTCAACTCCTGCATAGTGGGCATTAGGCTAAGTGTTTTCTTATGCTCTTATATCAATTAATCTTCATAGTAACTCTATAAAGAAGATGACAACATTCTTTTCTAGTTATTTTTCTAGTTCTAACAGCACCTTTGTTTCCCTTTCTTTTTTTTTTCATAAAAATTCTGAAAAAACTGAGGCACCTGATCCAGACCAGTTCTCTACTGATATACTTGGTAGGGAAGAGAAAGCCCTTCATCGTGGTTCCCATGCTCCCTCTCCCTCTGGATGAGGGCTTCAGAAGCTTCCTATCACAGGACTTGGGATAGCATACAATCAGCTGGATCAATCAGATTCTTGTCACAATGCACAGGAAAGACTGGAATTCCTTGGTAGTGCCACCGGTGTACAACTATAAGGCCAGATGTTCACCTCCTTAAGACCGATGTTTGTTTCTGTTCAACTGAATTCCCTGATTGAGTTTCAAAAATTTGTAGGAGGTAAAACTGCAGCTTAAAGGTTGTGTTTAAAAAGTAATTCTAAGTAGAAAGTACTATTATTTTGTTACACTTTGGGTATCAGTTCAATTTAGGACTAATGCTTTTCTGAAACAATTTTTGTCCACTGGAGTTCTGAAATGCTAGTCTACTTCACTGTTTAGAATTTGTTTCTGTAGGGAGCTAGAAAATTAGCACATCAACATGCAAGAGTGACTTTATTATTTAATGACATTTTTCTATTACAGAGACTGTTCTAAGTATTTTACAAATGTTAATTGAAGTAATCTTTTCTAAAAGCATGTGAGGTAGGTATTGTTATTATCTCTACTTTGAAAATGAAGGATTTCAATAAAGACAGGTTAAACTTATGAAAATTCATCTGGCTAGTAAGAGATAGTATCAGGATTTTAACCCAGGGAGTCTGACTCTTAACCATTGCTCTCTGCTCCCTCTAAAATTATGTCCCTCTATTTGAAAGACTTGGGGACATGACTTCCCCTTTTGATGATCCAGTTTTGCTACCTCTTAGCCGTATGACATTGTCAAGATTTTTAAATTCTCTGAATCTCGGTTTCCTTATCTGTGAGATGAATGTAGCGAGAAATGTTATAAGGCTTTTGAGAGGAGTAATTAAAATAATAAATGTGAAAAGTTTTAGGAGCAGAAAAATATTCACATCCATGGTTATTATTAATTACAAGGACTCTCTGGAATTTTTAAGGCTATTTTATTAGGCTATTGGAAAGAACTTGTAACTTCTCCCCCTCTGTTTCCTTGCACTTTAGCTGATCTGCTTCACTTATCCTTGAGTATATCAGATCCTTGGTCAGAGTTTCTCTGACAATAAACACTCGATCAGGTACCTCTATTTAATAACATTTATACTTCCCTCTTTTAATAATTTATTTCCTTTACATTATGGTTAGGTATTAATGGTTCAGTTCTTAATTAGACTGTAAGTTCCAAAAGAAAAGGATCTGTATCATATTCACAGTTATTCCTAGTGTTTTGCAAAGTGCCTGCACACAGTAGATTGCTTTATAAATGTTTGTTGAATAAATAAATAAATACAAAATATTTATTTCTCTCTAAAACATGTAACTTCAGTTGCTAACACTGATTTTAAAATCAGTGAAGCTAAAATTTTTTGGAATGTTCCCATAACATTCCAAGGTTTGTGTCTCAGACAGGTTGTGGCTCTGAATCTGGCTCTTATGTCTTTATGTAATAGGCCATTCTCTCAATATTCTCCTAATGGAATACTTAATTGTATGTAGAGAAAGGACTAAGCAGCTTATATGAAAACTACCCAAGGTATTGCTCAGAATGGAGATGATAATAGATGTTAGGAGGTAAGAGCTAGGTTATTGTTCATTCAAAGCATGTTAATAAAAAACAATGAGTCACCCACAAGTTATGAAATATACTTTGGGAGATGCCATTGGAAAGAAGAATATACAATGACTAATAGAAACAGAATGTCATGGCCTTTTTCTATTTAGTGAAGAGTTGGTAAGTGGAAAAATATTATAGGAAGGCGGGAAAATAAGGCAATGAAAAATGAGAGGAAAATGAATTACCTTTGTCAGCCAAAAACTGAGGCTAAAATGTAAATAAGGTAGCTCAGCCCCAAACTAAAACCCCAAGCAATGACTGGCCCCTAGAGGGGAAAAAGCTGAAGAGGCTTAAGCAGAAAGACCCAACAGATCCATTCGATGTGTTCATGAAACTTCTTTCCTCAAACTCCTGGATGTGCAACCAGCTTCCCATTTAGGTGTGGCCTTGTGAATGTACTGTGGCCAGTGGCATGTGGGCAGAAGGTAGGTGGGCCACTGGCAGGGCTGGCCCATCTATTCCTTCTGTAGGTCTCTCTAAACACCCTCTTCCCTTGTCTCCCAAAAGATGCAGAAAATCCATCAAAGAGGTGGTGGACAGTAGAGTCACTGAAGTACCCATGTGAAAGACCCGTCACCAAACATTAACATCTGAACTGGGCCTTGTATGAGCAAGAAATCAATTTTTATTAGGTTAGGCCACTAAAATTTTGTGGTTGGTTTGTTATAGCTCCTATGTCTTAGTCTGTTTGGGCTACTATAACAAAGTACCCCAAAGTACCCCAGTCTATGGAAAAGAGATTGTATTAGAAATTGCTATTTTTCATTAATACTATTTTTTCTCTTTGTACTAATGATAAATATCCTAAATGTAGTAGGGCACATGGCTAGGCGATCACACTTTCCAGTTTTCCTTTAGAGCTGTGTGGCCATACCTGTTGGGCCATAGGGATAAAATGGAATTGATGATAGACACTTCTCAACTTATGCCTTTAAATAGGAATGGGCATGCACTCCACTTTCTACTTTGTGCTCTTCCTGCTACTTAAGATAAAGATATTAGAATGAAGATGTAGAGATAGCTGGGAGTTGAGGATGGTAGCCCTGCACTCTCTGTCCTGGATTATTTATCTCTGCATTGTTTCATAAGAGCAAAATAAAGTCTATCTTTTTTAAAGCCACATTATTTGTTTTTTCTTTCTTACACTATTTTAAAGTGAGTTTTAATTAATAAAGGGAGAGCTAGACTAATTCAACAATATTCTATAAAACTAAAGGCCTGCAGAATCTTGGAATACATAGAACCACAGTTGCATTTGGTGTTTATGTAAGTAAAGTTTCTTGATCAATTGCCATATTTCAAGCATTTCTACCCATAAACTGAGCCTTTTATTAATACATTCTCTCCTAGTCATTTAAGCACTAAAGTTTTAATTCCAAGTCACAAGCTTTCAGAGCATCTATTGGAAAGCCACCTACTCTAAGGTCACTGTCACGAGGTTCGGAAATTTCTACAGGAGGAAAAAGAAAAATCGATACAGTTAGAGTTAAAATTGTTTATAAAATAAAACAATATTCTAATACCTTGTCTTCATTGTAATATAACAGAGGCTTTCCACATTTAACAGACATCTTATTTGATACTCATGTAAATATGCAGACATGTAGTAAAGAAATATTATCTTGGCTTCACAAATAAAAAGATGTGCTATGTGAAACTGAATGACATACCCAGTATCTCATCATGTCTTGAATTCAAGTGATCTCTCTTCAAGGATGCTAGCATACTTATCACATTTCTAAATTTCATATTCTAGCTCTAGCACTTATACTCTATGTTGCTATAAGCAGATAAAAGGTAGGCAAATTATTTAGTAAAGTACCTAACCCTTAGTAACCTCTCAATAAAAGTTGGCTATTTGGGTTCTTTTATTTTAGCTTTTAATTTTTATAGGGATAGATTTACAGAAAGTTTTTAAAGCAAAACCCTAGGGAATACCACTTACATTATATTTTATGATACTTTTATTCTCTAGAGCACAATACAAAAAAAGTGAATGGTGTCCTTAGAGTTATAAAATGCATTAACCTTAATGAATCTTAAGAACTGGGTGCATTTTATCTTGAGAAAAGTGGCATCTCACCATATACTTAGCATTGGAGATAAGCTTCTATCTCACGTATTTTCCCTTGGATCTAACTAAAGCTCTACTACAAATTTCTACTGAAGTCTCTGTCTAAATAAATGAACAATCACTTTGACTTGGTGAAACATAACTATAAGGAAAAAAAGGGTAGTTATTCATAGTGTCTGGCATAAAATCAATTGAGTCTAATAAGCTGGACACTAGAGCTGATCCTTGGTATTGTTAGAAGCAAAATTTTAATTTTAGAGCAGATTTTCCCAAGTACATTTCTGGAAATCTATAAATAAAATTTATTTTGGAATTTTTAAAGTATATTTTATTATATAAGTATATTAATATCATTGATAAAAATTGGGACAGTTGTCCCAATTTTTTTCTCCCCTTTATCCGCCTTCTGCCCTGCACCCTCCCCGCCTTAGCTCACTCCCACGAGTTGTACATATAAGTTCTTTGGTTTCTCTATTTCCTATAATATTTTTAACCTACCCCTGTCTATTTTATGCCTACCATTTATGCTTCTTATTCCCTGTACCTTTTCCCCCATTCTCCCTCTTCCTCCTACCCCACTGAAAACCCTCCATGGTATCTCCATTTCTGTGATTTTGTTCTTGCTAGTTGTTTGCTTAGTTTTTGTTTTTTAGGTTCAGTTTTTGAGGAGTTATGAGTTTCTTGTCATTTTACTGCTAATATTTTTGATCTTATCCTTTTTCTTAGAAAAGTCTCTTTAACATTTCATATAATAAGGGCCTAGTGATGATGAACTCTCTTCACTTGACCTTATCTGAGAAGCACTTTATCTGCCCTTCCATTCTAAATGATAGCTTTTCTAGATAGAGTAATCTTGGATGTAGGTCCTTGCCTTTCATGAATTTTAATACTTCTTTCTAGCCCCTTCTTGCCTGTAAGGCTTTTTTTCAAAAATAAGTTTATAGTCTTATGGGAACTCCTTTGTAGGTAACTCTCCCCTTTCCTCTTGCTGCTTTTAAGATTCTCTCCTTATCTTTAATTTTGAGTAACTTAATTATAATGTGCCTTGGTGTGTTCCTCCTTGGGTCCAATTTCTTTGGGACTCTCTGGTCATCCTTCCTGGAAGGACTTCCTGGAAGTCTATTTCCTTTGCCAGATTGAGGAAGTTTTCCTTCATTATTAGTTTAAATAAGTTTTCAATTTCTTGCTCTTCCTCTTCTACTTCTGGCAGCCCTATTATGCAGATGTTGGAGTGCTTAAACTTGTCCCAGAGGTTCTGAAGCTTCACCTCATTTTTTTGTATTCTTGCTTCTTCATTCTGTTCTGGTTGGATGTTTATTTCTTCCTTTCATTCCAAATAGTTGATTTGAACCCTTGTTTTCTTCCCTTCACTGTTGTTTCCCTGTATATTTTGCTTTATTTTACTTTGTGTAGCCTTCATTTCTTCCTTCATGTTGCAACTGAGCTCAGTCAATTCTGTAAGCACTCTGATTACCAGTGTTTTGAACTCTGCATCAGATAGGTTGTCTATCTCCTTGTGGCTTAGTTCTTTTTCTGAAGTTTTGATCTGTTCTTTCATTTGGGCCATATTTCTTTATCACACCACAACCGTTAAGTTGTTAGGGGGTGGGGCTTCAGGTATTCACCAGGGTGGGGCAACCCTTATTGCTGCTTTGTGGTACTATCTGTGGCGGAGGGGTCAGAGAGGGAAAAGTACTGCTTGCTTACTCTATTCTAGCCCCACTTTCCAATGAACTCTCCTGTGAGACTGGGAGTTTCTCTCACCTTCACAACCCCCGTAGTATTTACAGCTAGAGGTTTTGAGTCTTTAGTTTCTGGGTGGGTTAGCCCCTCCTCACCCATGCAGTCCACCACCTTGCCTTGGGTCCTCTCCATTTGGCTGCCTATTTCCACTTCTCCTACTTGTCTGGATAAATGTTTCTTTAATCCCTTGTTTGTCAGAGTTCCATGCAGCTTGATTTTCCAGGACTTCTGGTTGTTTGTAGTTTTTAAATTGGCTATTATCTTGGTTTTGGTTGTTCAAGGGAGTGAAGCATTTCTACCTATGCCTCCATCTTGGCCTGACTAAACCCAAAGATTTTAAAAGAGTGTTCAGGAAAATCAAAGACACAAAGTGATAGTGGTGGGTGGGTTTTATAGTCAAATTAGTTGGAAATATTTAAGGTTTAACAAATCAAAACAAATCTCTATATTGTAGACCTTCTCAGATCCCTTATTCTAAGATGTATTTTGAAGCTCTAAAAAGGTATGTACTATCTATTGTTGCTGTTTTTCATTAATGTATGAGATTTTCCTGCTCCTTATTTCAATTTTATACCTGTACAAGGCTGGATTTTTTAAAAAATTTTGAGCCAAATACAATAGTATAATGTATTGCATATAGAAGCAGGAATTGAATCCATTTATCTTCTTTTATTTTTTTCAAAAATGTGAAGCAGTACCATTCCACTTACTATTTTTATATATATTTTAATTATGTTATTTTTACTAAAATGTAATAATTATTTTGCTATTCTAATAAATCAATAAATATCTTCAAATTTTCTCAGTTTAAGTTTTAAGAATGGTACATAGCTATAAATGTAACCTATATAAATAATAGTTTCTGGAGTTTTCCACATATTGTAAGAGTCGTAAATAGATAATGAAACCAAAAAATATTTTAGATCATTCACTGTAGAAGATTAGAAAGCAGTCCTACAGATACATGGGATATAGATAATTTACCTTGATATCCTGAAGTCTCTCATATGTGCTAAATGAATAAATACATAAAAATAGACTTCTTTTTTTATTCTTTCTATTGTTTACTTCTAATGAGTAGTAGCATCTTCATCTGAGGTTTGTCCCAAGGAAGTAAAATCTGTATATATACAATGCTAACTCTATACTTAGAAGAGGTGCATTATTATTTTGCTCCTTAAAAATGTTCGAGGTTTTTAAGTTGGGTTATTGGAAAAATGAGATTATTCTTTAGCAAACATTTTCCACAACAGTGAATTCACATGATGAATAATTAAATGAAAGCTATCTAATATGAATAAATATACATCATAAAGACTAACAGCTTATGCTAAATTATAAGGAGAGTTGAGAAGACTGAAGATTACAGAGAGGACAGGAGTGGGGGAAAAGGGAGACATTTCTTGTATATGTAGTAGGAGCTAGGTATTTATACATCTTCACAATAGCCTGAATGTATAATTATTAAGTAAATTTCTAAAATGAGAGAAGAGATGCTCATAATATTACAACTGAGGTTTAAATATGGTATTATACACCTTCAAAATCAGTGTTTCAATGCTCTTTAAAGAGCCCTTCCCATCTGGCTGGCGTAGCTCAGTGGATTGAGCGCGGGCTGGGAACCAAAGTGTCCCAGGTTCGATTCCCAGCCAGGGTACATTCCTGGGTTGCAGGATATAACTCTCAGCAACCGCACATTGATGTTTCTCTCTCTCTCTCTCTCTCCCTCCCTTCCCTCTCTAAAAAATAAATAAATAAAAAAAAAAAAAAAAAAAGAGCCCTTCCCAATCTGGGGAGTTCTTTGTCTTTCTCTCTCCAATGTAGCCTCCTAAAATGGTGTTTACCAGCATGTAATACCAGCACCTTTTATTTTTATTTTTTATTTTATCTGTTTTTCCCTTTTACATTTTTATTCAAGTAATAAATGACCATTATAAAGTTTTATAAGTATAATGAGAACAGTGGTTTTCTGTTCCAGTTTTTAGTTCTCCAAATTTCTAGATAATGTAGTATCTCTTTTTTGGCCTTTTTCAAAATTAATTTTTTGAGGTGACAATAGTTAATAAAATTATATAGATTTTAAGTGTACAAATCATCTGTACATCGTATTGTATGCCCACCTCTAGCACCTTTTAATTCATAGCAAAGATGTCACATGCCTTAAGTAAATTACTTTACTTTCTCAAAATTCACATTTGGTGAGAACAATTTGCATGTCAGTTCAACTAGTACATTATGGAAGAAATGAAGTAATCACTTAAAAACATATAAATACATGGTGATTGATACTCCTTTTTTTTTTTTTTTACAGAGATTGCTCAGGTTATATCATTGCACTTGCTGCTAACAGTTTACTGAGTATCAAGTGATAATATCCCCAAATTTTAAACTATTCTGTTTTTAAGTTGTTTTTTCTTTCCGAAAAAATATATAACTATGAGTTTCTACCCCCAAGATATCAGAACAATGTTTCTGGGCCTAAAGAAATCTGTCTCTGCAAAACTGAAAATGTCCCCTAATGTTCAAACAGTCACAGTTTCTATCAGGCTATAACAGAATCCTGACTTGAGAGTTTCTGACAAACAGGTACAATGAACATATTCTGGTGTTGCTGCCCTTCCACTTTAGGAAACAAGGCACTGACTGAAAATTTAATAGGCATTGGCATACATAGAAATTATGATTCACTTACTTTTTGTGAGCCTAGTATATAGGTATTAACTCTTCCCTGAGAGTAGCTTCCACCCTAGATATCTTAAAACATTTATACATACCGACAAAGCCTTCTCTATCATATAGCAGTCCTTATTTTATTTAAGGCTTTTTAGAAGTTAATGTAATCTTCTGATTACGGAATCACATTCAAAGTAAACCCACTTGGAAAGTAATACACAGGACACTGTTTTGAATTCCCTACATGTTATAGAACAGGACCTCTTTGCCCTGAGACAAAAGGTTATGCTTTGAGTCAAATGATTTGGGTTAGCTCATTCAGCTAGAAAGAGACAGATAGTCACCTAAACTCATTGGAATAACTACTTCACTGAAGATGGTGCTTTAATCAGTGAATGTTAAATATCATTAGGCTGTTCTAAGGACTAAGTGACATAATGAGAAATTAGAATATATGGTATATAAAGATTGTTGTTACAGTTATTATGATCAGAAGTATTGCCTGATCAGAATATCAACAAAATTGCTAAGGTGGTAATTCTAGGGAATTAAGTAACCAAGACTTGGAAAGTTAACCTGGTCTAGATGAATTATCTGTCAGAACCTCCCACCTTTGTTCTGAGTCAGCATTCACCAATCTATATCAAGCTACTCAGCCTTCTGATTCTCTCAGAATTGGTAAAGATATATAGGAAAGGACTTGAGCATTCCCATTCCTAGAATGTCTCACTCTGCTGAAGTAACCTCCTTGGCATTCTGGTTTACATAATCAGTCTCAATTGAATTTATTTATTTTTTTCTGAGTCATTGTGATCATTTCTGGATGTCCTAAGAAAGTTCTGGGACTTTGGGAAAGTCCCTGAGAAAGTCCCGGGACTTTGGGAAAGTTCCTGGGAAAGGGAGGGACACTGAAAAGAAGGTTATCCTTTGAGACTTCATTGTGACTTGCCACTGGCCTTTCTCTTCAAATATGCACACTGTTACCTAAAACTTCATTCAAAATTTCAAAACTTTCATATTTTTTTATTAAAGCCCAGAGCTAACTTTCCATTTTCTAGACTGTTCCTCAAGAAATCCTAGCAAATGAAGAAGTAAGATACTTCCAAGTGACATAGTTGACAGTTGTAATAAATCAGAAAGGATTAAAGGACTGTAGAGGGGAAACGGTTCTGAAGAATTATACTAGCAGATTTTTAGAAGTTATATGAAGACAAGCTCAATTTTTTTATGGCATATAGCTTAAGAGGACAAAACAAGACAGATTATTAAAAATCAATGGCAGACATTTCAGAATCATTCTTGATGTCTTGTTCACCTTGCTACCTCATAATCACTCACCAAAAAGAGCTTTGGGTTCTCTTTACTCTAGAGTATACAAGAGTTTCTGCACCTTAGCTAACTCATCTTCTTTTCATTCTCCCCATCTTAATACAAGCCCTCACCACCTATCCTTCTCCCATTAGTTCAGCTATCCATCTTTCTTCATTTTGCTAAGGCCGCTAGCTCCATGTATTTCTGAAATATAGGTAGAATCATATAAATTTACTGCTTAAAAAGCTCTCATTACTCTAGCTGTCTATAGAAGTGTTTCACAAAACAAGGGATGTAGACATATTCTTGAAGATATGAACATTATATCATGATTTTTAAACATTGGGTTTTCATCTATATCTCTTTTACAGGGAAGAAATGAAATCCATTTACATAGACTATACTTTAGTCCCTCAATTATGTAAGAATATGTGGATGTATACTTAGGGGCCTATATTTTTCTTCCTCCAGAGAAAATGGAGAAACACTGGTATTCATGGTATATTCTGAACTCTTTATACCTCCTCTTATTTCCCACTACAAACTTAATATTCTAGCTATATACCACTTCTCATTTTTTGTAACTAACTTCACCCATTCATTCTTCTGGTCCAATGCATGTATTGTTCCCTCTGCTGAAAATGCCTTTCCTTTTCTTCTCTTCTTCGTGAGAAATTATTGATATTTCAAGATTCAGTTTTATTTTTATCTTATTGGGAAATATTTCTGCTATATCTCTGGGTTCTAAATTCATTTTGTTTACTGATCATCATGTTGTGGTTTTCTCATGTGTTCATGTGGTATTTCATTAGATGGTGAGGTCCTTGAGGTCAGAAATTGTATAATAGTCATCTTTGTATGTATTTGTTCTTCCATAATTTCCTGAAATGCCAGGATTATGGAGGGCTCTTTAAATTGAATGAAATTAATTTTTTCTCAGTCTAAAGAACTTCCCATTCTCTCTTGTGAAGTAAGTGAATCCTAGTCCTTGAATGACCACATAAGGATATACCATATTAGCATCTCAGCATTGTATGGGATGTTAGACTGAATACATTGAAAAGTGTTTTCCAGTTGGAAGCTCCTATGATCCTAAATTGCACTGTGCTTAGGGTTGGAAATATGCCATTAAATTAGAGTTGTTTCTTGTTCCTGCACTTTATTCCCTTTTGTGTAACAATAGCTACCTTTGCTCTTGCCTCCATGTTTGAGAGAATTCTCCCCAAAAGCCAGTTATCTTAAAAAATGTCATCTATCCCTGGGTCTATATTGAGAATTTTTTTCATCCTTTCTCCTCCCTAGTTTTCTGCTATACCTAGCCCATCATGATCTATTTCTTCAGATCAAGTCTATACTTGGTTTGTAAGCTAATTGTCAAAAAATGTAATGACTGATAACTGACTGCCAATGGCTAATTACAGTTTAACATAATAACAGATGCCATTTATTGAAGAAATGTTACAAATTCCTTACATGTATTATACCACTCAATTCTTACACAAATTCCATAAATTATTATTCTTGTCTGCATTTTAGAGATGATGAAACTAAGGTTGAGAGGTAAATAACTTACTTAACACATCCAAGAAGTGGTGGAATTTGAATCAAATTCCAGTTAGTTTGATTGCTTTTAGCTATTTGCTAAAGTGCCAGTCCTCCCTCACTCTCCAACACACATAGTAGTTCTAATTTTTCATGAGTAATATTAAACTGTGAAATACAAGACACCATGAACAGTCAGAGATTTGCATGAGAAGATTCTTTGTGTCAAATAACCCATACTCCATGGGGACCAAACTATTTAGTCTTACTTTTTATAATACATGCTTATTTTTCTTTGCTTTATCTAAAAACATGTCTCTTTTATACAATTTATAAATTGTACATCTTTAATATTTACTTCAGCAATAAGTCTAAAAGGAAAGCTGTGAATACATAAATAACTTCAGTAGATGCAAACACAACAGGTCCTCCAACCCAGGGGTGCCTGTGAGAATTTTTTCTACAGGAGATACATTATACACTGCTCACAAGTCCCACAATAAAAAAGGGCACCAACAACTGTGAGATTCAATCAAAACCAATCATTCAATTACAACTGCATTTATTGACACAGGAGAGTGCAATGGTTGCTTTTGCTCCTGCTTTCCCAATCCCATTCTCCTCATAACTATATTCACTTGAGCACTCCTCATAAGCCAAGGCATCCCACACCCCCCACTACATCTGGGTTTTGAGATCAAATGTGTCTCCCTATCAAGCAAAACTTACTTCCAGATCTTTGTCTCTAATAGCCTTCCTCACTGAGAAGAACCAATGTTTCTTGGAGATATGACTGATTCCAGGCCTGGGACAGTGTAGGTACAGGATGACTCTAAAATATTTTATTCTACCAGAATGGGAGTGCTAAAAAAATGATGGGGATATAAAACAGAGACATAAGAACCAGCTTAATGGTGAGGTCACAGGTGAACTTTGCGACCATTTGAATATCAAGATAATTATGCACCTTAAGGAATTATATATATAATTCAATAATATATATATATATTATTGAAAAAATTTAAAGTCTTTACTCCATATGGTAGTCAGGAAGGAAAGAAAGAAGGAAAGAAGGAAGGAAACTCTCTTGCTAGCTGTAGAATCCTAAAGTGCTGGCTAATAAATGCAGAGGTAGTGCTAAAGTTGGAAAGTCATTATTTTGGGACCATCAGTGGATGGTAGTTGCAGGAGAAAATTGTGATGAGAAGAAAGATATTTGCATAATGTTAAAAAGTCCCCATGTAGTCAATTTATTAATTGAAAAGGGGAAAATGTAATTTATACAATGGGAAAATTGCACCACACCTGGAGCAAATGATCAAATTAATATGACCAACATGAGACAGATGGTTAGCATGTGCCTCCAGATGTGATACCCTCTGAGAAAGACACAAAATTGCCTGCTTAGAATTCTGGCTAAGAACACGTTACTTGGATCTGAACATGAGGAGATATCAGACACATTCAAACTGAGGAAGATTCTGTTTTAAAATGGTTGGAGGGAAGTTACTCCCCAAACATCAATCTCATAAAAAAAAGGCTGCTAAAATATTTCATATTAAAGAAGGCTAATGAGGCATAACAACTAAATGCTGCCTGACCCTCAACAGGATCCTGTTCCAGAGAGGAAAAATGTTATAAAGGATATTATTAGGTCTATTGAAAAAATTGGAATATAAATTCTAGATTAGAATAAAACTTTACATCAATACAGAATTTACTGAAGTCGATAACTGTTCTGTGATTATGTAAGGGAATGTTCCTGTTCTAAGGCAAAACACACCAAAGTGTCCATGAGTAAAGGATTTGATGTATGTGATCTACCTCAGATGGTTCAGACTGGGAGACAGAGAAAGAAAGAAAACAGGATAAACTGTAAACAGTAAGTGAATCTGTAAAGAGTATGTGTGTATGTATGTGATTCTGTTGTTATACTGTTTTTATTGGTGCAATTTTTCCTTAAGATTAAAATTATTCCTGAATCAACATTTAAAGAAGAGTAAACTATGTGTCCCCAGTCAGGAAAAACTCTTGTTAAATAGAGTCAATGTTTTATAACATGTTCCTACTAGAACATTAGCTTCATATAACAAATATAAACTAAACAGTGAGTTAGATGCAGTTTGAAATACCTTAGATATTATTTATGTGTTCAGTTATCAACACTTATTAAACACACATTATGTATCAGATAATGTTCCATGATATGACTTTCCTTACCCCTTCAAGTTATGTGTGAATGAGAATAAATTATTGGAAAGGAATTATCAAACAATTTTTAGTGATAGCAAATTATTTCCTATAAACTTAATGTTCTCAACTCATCTCTGTGCATTAGAAACTCATTTGAAAGCTACTAGCTGAATTGATACAGCTCAAGTCACTTCTTTTTTATTTGAAGCCCAGAGACGTGAAGCTCCCCAACCTTATTTCTGTGACCAGCCCACATTCCTTAATAACAAAGTTCATGCTTTCCCAATGCCAGAAAATCTGGCTAAAAGACCTGTAGAAACATGGAGGGTTAGCAACAGGGGAGTGGGAGGAGGAGAGAGGGAGAGTAAAGATACAGAGAATAAGTAGCATAGATGGTAGGTAGAAAATAGAGAGGGGGAGGGTAAGAATAGTATGGGAAATGTAGAAGCCAAAGAACTTATAAGTATGACACATGGACATGAACTAAAGAAGGGGAATGTGGGTGGGAGAGGGTGTGCAGGGTGGAAGGGAATGAAGGGGTGAAATGGGACAACTGTAATAGCATAATCAATAAAATATATTAAAAAAAAAAGATCCGTAGAGTACTTCAGTTCCTTTAAGTGTGGAGCCTCTTTGCATGTCATTAAGTCAGCATTTGGAATCCTGTTAAACCCTGCACAGTACCCATGGATACCCCAGACCAACCCTCCAGATGGTGGCTGACAATTTGTGTGTGTGCCTTAGTCTCAGCTTGTCTTGTCTGAGGCTCCTGGGTACCATGCATTGCCTTCATGTATGATTGTTGAAAGGCCAGCTTTATATTGTCCACCTTCAAGAAACTCAGCATGCTCTGTTTGTCAGAGTACAATGGAAAGGACTCTTGTATTTTGGCATTTGACAAATCTAGGGACAGATTTAGCTTTGCCCCTTAACAAATGAGCCATGGTACCCAAATTACTCAATACCTCTGATCTTGTTTCTTCCCTTTAAACTGGAAATAATGATGCCTTTTTTCTTAGAGGGTGACTTGAATGATTAAGTGAGATAGGGCTATAGAAATGTTTGGCATAGTGCCTTGCACACAGTGATTATTTGGAAAATGTTAATCATTGATATTACTTTAGTAAAGTAAGCATACTTTTTATTTCAACTGTTGCACCAGGATTCTTCTTTAGAGTGATATTCTCTTTGTTTTACTTTCTTCTCAGGAAGCATAAGGTCCAGAGTTAGAGGGTGTAAGGGCACAGGGAAATGAAAGAGACAGGGAAATTCCTTTACATAGTTAAGCAATAGAAGTTAAAAGATAAAACAATCATCACAAGGACAAGGAAACAAAACAAAACAAGTTAAGGATAAAGAATGAAAGAGAGCGCCCTGGCTGGTGTGGCTCAGTGGAATGAGCACCAGCCTGTGAACCAAGGGGTTGCTGGTTCGATTCCCAATCAAGGCACATATGTGGCTTGTGGGCCAGGTCCCTAGTGGGGGGCACGTAAGAGGCAGCCACACATTGATGTTTCTCTCCCTCTCTTTCTCCTTTCCCCTCAGTCTAAAAATAAATAAACAAAATCTTTAGCCCTGGCTGGCATAGCTCAGATTTGAGCATGGGCTGCGAACCAAAGTGTTGCAGGTTCAATTCCCAGTCAGGGTACATGCCTGGGTTGCAGGCCATGACCCCCAGCAACCGCACATTGATGTTTCTCTCTGTCTCTTTCTCCCTCCCTTCCCTCTCTAAAAATAAATAAATAAAATCTTTAAAGAAAAAAAAAAAAGAATGAAAGAGAGCAAGGTTTTTCTACCTGGTAGGGTGCCAAAGGTTTTAGAGGGTAGAGTGTCTAGTGTTAAATTCTGTTTTTGTCTTGTTACAAGTCAGTACCCTATGTTTTTCCAAACCTCCAGTGACTTGAGTTAATGTTCTTGTTTGCTTGTGTTGTTTGTTGGTTTGTGTTCATAATGCAAATTGAGGTGAAGAGGATGGATTTTATGACTGGGACCACCTTGGGCAGAGGAAAATGGACAGGTGCTGAAGGAATGACACATGCAAGATTGAGAGCTTTGCAGGAGAAGTAAGGAGGACCTAAAAGAGACTACGAAATGGCATCTCTGATGAAGCAAAAGATCTTAAGGGATAATGGAACAGGGGCTTAACCCCCACATGTGGGTTTTATCCTTATTCAAGTTAGAGGAATGGACTTGCCTCAAAGAATCTAGGGTCTAGAATATTTTAAACTAAATAAAATACTAAAGCTTAGGAAAGTATAATAGATCTCCAGTTCTATATTAATAATTACAAAAACTTCTGAACATTTATTGTTTTGTTTGGCACCAACATTCTTTTAGTGGAAAGACCTGACTTTACTTGCCATTAGGCTGCCTATTATCTCTACTGATTGCTACAGTGGATACAGCCACACATTTTGCTAGCGAGTTATTAATGTGTTGGATTATGGTGCACTGCCTAGACTCTGCTTTGTTTATGGGCCAACTATCTATGTATGACATGCCCTTATACTCAAAATTCTGAATTTTCAAACTCTTCTGCACTTACGGTGTTGGATAAGAGACAGTAAACATAAATTCAGAAAAAATATAAATTTTAAATGAGTGAAAAAGGGAGGTATTACCTTCCAGTGTGTTTCTAAAGCTGAAATTGGCGGTTCTATCCATGGAACCCGTTTCATACTGGGTCAGACTCAGGCAAAATTCCACGTCAGCTGAGGAGGGGAGCCTCGGGGTCCTGGCTTTGTCATGGTTTCCAGGGTTGCGCAGTAACGGTCCCTCAGAAGTCCCATTGCACAGTACCTGGCGGCTGTCGTACTCCTCCGATCGGCTACAGATGATCTGCACAGAACACCTTGATGTTAAAGTTGTCACCACCTCTAAGTCAAAGTCAAAGGGGAAAGTAAGGAAGTTGAAATTCCTGGTTGCCATATTTTTATCCCGAATTATAAGGAGGTTAATAATTTAAAGGTTGTTGAAGAAAGCAGCTTTCTGTGTGTTGAAGAATAACCCACAGAAATTAAGATATAGAAAAGAATTGTAGTCTTGAATCTACCACTTAAGAAAATGTGTTCAATTCCCTAAGCCTCAGTTATCAAATGGGGATAACAATGTCTTTGTATAATTGTTGTCAAATATTTATTTGAGGAGAAAACTAACTTGACAGACATGTTAATTACCTGTTGTATGGCTTCACTGGTTTTATGCCCATGAGACCAGGTATGGCCCAGAGTTTAGGTCTGTACCCCTCTTATTTTACCCCTTTCTGTATCTTCTCTGGCTGAACAACCAATTCCATGGCTTACATTAAATAATCAGAACTCCCCAATTCCTATCTCTAGTTCAAAGTGACTCCTCTGAGCCCTTAGTCTGTATATTCATCTCTGACTCCATTTTTCAATGATATCTCACATGCATCACAAATATAACATTAAAAACCCTAAATCTGTTACTCTATCTACATTTTCTATCTCACCAACCATCCTGCAATTCAAACCAGAAGCCCATGGATTATCATGTTTAAGCCAGACATTGGTATTTAGTGTTTGTGTTTTATTCTCTTTTGTCTTTCACATTGAAACCATCAACCAATATTTTCAATTCTGCCTCCAGAGGATATCTTGAATTTGATAGCCACTCTCCATTTGCTGAAAATTCTGTGATCCTACTGTTAAATTATGATGGGCTACTCTTTTCTGGGCATTGCAGGTGCCCCTTCATCCCACACTTTTTTCCTTCCATAACACCACCCATTCCTTGCCATGCATCTGATATTCTACCCAATCTTCAGGGTCAAGGCATCTTTTGAAAAAAAAAAAAAACAAAAAACAAACAAACACTGTAGATTCTGACTTTAAAAAATAATTCAAAAAGATTTAACTCTAAATATGAAGTTATAGGCATCTTTCACTGAAATATTCTTTTTGTAGTTTTCCTTATATGTATGTGAACAGTGAACTATGATAAAAAATTTGACTAAAAAAGACAAAAGTAGCTCTTTCAATAAATATAAAATAAAAATTCTAAGGGGTTAATAATATCACATAATTTAATTGACAGACTAATATTTTAGTGGTATATAAATTAATTCTTCATTTTAAAATCATTGGTGCCTTAGATTCAATGAGAGCAAGTAACTAGGTAGCAAGATGTCAACACTAAACCAAAACATAAGTGCAGGAGAACCTGCCCTGCCATCACTGACTATTCACAAGAGGCACAGGCTTCCACAGGAGACTTCTGCACACTCAGTAGATAATATTCTTCTTTGTCAAACTTACACTTTATTCACTTTCTTCTCCTGTGATAAAAAAAAAATTTCTGCATAACTTCCCTTAAAAAACTGTAATCTCCACAAGGATAACTTTCTTCTTAAATTATTATTATTGTTGATTCTCAGAATGTACGATAGAGGCTCAATAAATATTTGATGAGTGAATAAACAGATTCAGGGATAAACCAATGTATCTTCAACTACAAACATATGCTGAACACACTTTTTTCCAATCCTTTTATTGGTAAAAACTTCTGCACTAGAAGATATTTGCAGAAATGTATCATTTTTAGTAAATATATATCAGGGCCCTACTGTGTCCCAGACCATGAGGAAGACATCACTGTGTACATTTTTAAAAATTCTCACCTTGTTGGTTTATAGGATCTTATCTTTATTTCAGTGATGAGAAAAGTAAGCCCTGGTGTGGAAGAATATGAAAGGCTGCAAGACCTAGAACCCTCTGTTATGGTTAATAATCTTATAGACAATAGGTAAGACACAAGAATATTTTTCAAGTGAAAAGAATTCCTGGTCAGCTGTTTGTACCACAGTTGAAAATAATCAAGACAATCCTATCAGTCCCCTGCTCTTGTGGGTTTGCAATCTATAGGAATGTCACAGCAAATTAAGTCACCGTCAACTGAATGAGCCCTGTGTCCCAGGAATGGCTGCTGCTGTGTTAAATGAGAAACACTTAAAGAAGCTTTTAATTTTTGGTCAGTAAAATGATATTTATGAGTTGAAAAGAATTGGGCCCTAAAATCAAGGTGATATGGAATTCAGTTGTAGTTCAACTACTTACTAGCAGTGTGTCAATGAGCATGTTATTTAGACATGTTAAGTCTCAGTTTCCTCAACTATAATGTGAAATAATAAATGCATCTAACATTATATAATATAAATATGTGATTAATATATTGATAATATAATAAATAATAATTGAAATAATGTAATTCTGACTCAACAAATGACAGCTTCTAGTTTTCTTTATACTTCAACACATTCCACAATCCTTTTATTCACACATAATTGAGAACTAAAAGAGTTAGTTAACTTTTCTAAGGCCATAAGATGTTTAGAGCTAGAGCTAGAAAATTAATATGCATTTCTCTTATTCCAAAGCTATATAAACTACATTTATTAGTGCCTGTAAGTGACTTAGGGATGTCTGAATAAACACAATGTAACTTTTGTTTCAGATGTAATGTGTTGGATTCATTTATAGTGTCAATTAACTAGACACCATGGCAGGAACATAGAGGAGATCATTTTTATTTCTGTTTGAATAATAGAACATCTCATGATATTCTTGGTTAAATTAGAGAGGATTGAATGGAACTATTTTTGCTGAAATGCCACCTGCCAAGTGACTAAGTGTTCAGATGACTGGATGTATTAGTAACAAGGAGGAAATCTACCTTGGTTCCAGAAATAACTTGAAAAACTTAACCTCAAATCATTGTCTTTCTATTTGATACAGAGGGGAGGCAAGGTAGGGGAAATTGTTGGCACTAATGTTGTGACCAATCATGTAGATCACAATCAGAAAGACATGGTTCCCAATATTGACTCTTAATTAGCTACATGACCTTGGACAAAATACTTGAGCTCTCTGAGTATCAAAGTTTTTCATTTGTAAATGGAGATTATAACAACTTTCTATGAAAGATAAAATAATCTAACACATGTAAAGCCCTTAGTACATAGTGCCAAGGATAGAGTGTTTAATAATAGCAGCTCTTAAAATTTATTGAATACAAGACCATTGGGCAGGTCACCAAATTTTCTTTAACTCTGATTATATAATACTGGTTGAATATTTATTATTATAGTAACTAACACTGGAATATCATATAAGGACATATTATAATAGTAATTTATACACATATAACTCAAAGAATATGTTAGGTACTAAACTAATTATTTTATATTAACAGATTTCATCAAATCTCTTCACAATGCTGCTTTACAATATTATTTTAATATTTTTAATATTTTATTGATTATGCCACTACAGCTGTCCTGGTTTTCCTCCCTTTGCCCCCCTCTACCCCATACCCCTTATTCCTTTAGACAACACCCCAATCCTTGTTCATATCCATGAGTCATGGGTCCAAGTTCTTTGGCTACTGTACCTTACATCCTCATGGCTATTCCGTAACTACCTATTTTTACTTCTTAATCTTCTCACATCTTACCCACTCTTCCATGCCCCCCTCCCATCTCTTTATCTTTAATTTTTGCATTTTAATTATATATCTTGGAGTGGGCCTCTTTGCATCCATCTTGTTTAGGACTCTCTGTGCTTCCTGAATTTGCATGTCTATTTCCTTCACCAAATTAGGGAAGTTTTCTTTCATTATTTTTTTTCAAATAAATTTCCAATTTCTTGCTCTATCTCTTCTCTTTCTGACACCCCTATGACGTGAACATTGGATTGCTTAAAGCTTTTCCATAGGCTGCTTACACTATCCTCAATTTTTTGGATTCTCTGCTGTGATTGGTTGTTTTTTGCTTCCTTATGTTCGAAAACATTGATTTGATACTCAGCTTCATCTGCTCTACTATTATTTCCCTATAAGTTGTTCTTTATTTCAATTAGTGTAGTCTTCATTTCTGACTGGATCTTTTTTGTGCTGTTAAGGTCCTCATTAACTTCCTTGAGCATCCTTATAATCAATATTTTGAACTCTGCATCTGATAGATTGCTTATATCCATTTCATTTAGCTCTTTTTCTGGGGTTTTGATCTGTTCTTTCCTTTGGGCCATGTTTCTATGTCTCCTCATTTTGGCAGCCTCCCTGTGCTTGTTTCTGTGTATTAGGTAGAGCTGCTTTGACTTTGTGTCTTGGTAGTGTGGCCTAATGTAGTAGGTGTCCTATAGGGTCCAGTGTCACAGCCTCCCCTATCACCCAAGCTGAATACTCAAGGTGCACCCTTTGTGTGGGCTGAGTACACCTTCCTCTTGAGCCTTGGTTGCTGTTGGCAGACCAATGGGAGGGATTTACTCAGGCCAGTCAGCTGCAAGGATTGGCTATGACCACTTACCCTCAACCTCCACCCTCTGTGGAGGGTCAGCTGTGCAGGGGAAGAATGGTGGTGCTCCAATGTGGTCTGTAGCTGTTCAATGGGAGCATTGGCCCTAGTGTTTCCCAGGTGGTGCAGGCCAAGATCAGCCCCTACCTGTGTTTTTCTTGAGGCCACCCTGCCTGAGTTATAAAGCAATCTGAGATGGCTGCTACTTGTGCTGGGCCAAGCAAAGTAGAGATTGCCAAGCAAATGCAAGCTGTGAGTCTAGGCTGCCAGTTCCAGGCCTGGGGCTCACTGAGGCCAGCTGATTCTTATTTGAGAGGATTTAGGAGTTTTGAAGCATGAGCCAATACCAGCCATTCATATGAAAATGAAGCTTGGGTGGGCCTTATAGTGGGTAGGGCAGAGTCTCGGGGGATCTCAAAGGCAGGTCAAACAGTGTTAGCCATGTTGATAGAATCTTAGATATGGCACCAGTCTGCTGGCTCTGTAGAGATAGGCCCCAGAAAAGGGACAATGGCCTCTGCTCACCTTGATGCCAGACACCTTAGTCTCCCCCTGCCCACCACCCATGCCCCTCAATATCCACCCTGGTGCCGGAGCGCAGAGGGAGTGAGTCTGCATAGGTGAGTCCATGTGTGGGTTCTTTAAGAGGAACTTCTTGGGGTTCCTGAAGTTTCTTCCACTTACTCAGCTTTTGTAGCCAGAAGTTGTGGGGACTTACCTTCCTGGCACTGGAACCCTGAACTGGGGACTTGGTGTAGGGCTGGGACTCCTTGCCCCCAAGATATCCCTCCTGAATTTTTATCCACCACATGTTATGTGGAACCTGCCCGTTCCATGTCTGCACCCCTCCTACCAGTCTGGATGGATGTGGTTTCTTTAATTCCATAGTTGTCAGGCTTCCATTCAACACAATTTCTGTTGGCTCTAAGTGATAGTTTTTCTATATTTTAGTTGTAATTTTGTTGTGATTTTGCAAAGAGGTGAGCCATGTCTGTGTATGCCACCCTCTTGATCAGAAGTCTACAGACTTGCTCTTGGAGTCAAGTACTTTCCCACATCTATTTTATTATTTGAATTTTAGAAAAAAAAGATATCAGAGTAAATTTTCAGATACCAGATACCAGAATCTGATTCTGATATTCAGATATCAGAACCTTGTAGTTAAGTTACAATAGTCTACTGATACTCATGTTTATATGACCTGAAAAATTACATACCCTTTCCATGATACTATTGGGTTTTCTGTTCCATTCAGTATTTCCATTAACACAGAAAACAAGTATCTATGATCATTGTAGCTCAGTTTTTTGTTGTTGAGAAAAACCAAAGGTCAGAGCATCTAAATAACTTACCCAATATCATCTGGCAATGGTCTTTAGACAAAGATTTGTTCTTTTTCTATTTCAACACCTGTGGTTTATAATAATAACGGGAAAAAATCAAGTGTACCAAGTCAAATGAGAAAAGGAGATAGAAGAAACAGATGTATTAACAAAGAAGGTGAACCTAGCCAGTGCTCTCTTAAATTTAAAGAGATAGCAATAAACTACCAGTTATTAAAAGCTTTTAGGAGCAAAGATTCTTATTATGGCATTTGAGGTTTTGTCTGAAAAAAAATTGTAGAACATATGACATTCCACAGAATCTTTTTCATAAAAAAAGAGAGAGAAGCTGTTATTTCATTGAGCTGTTACCATGGTTACCTAAAACCCATGACTTTCTGCTAAAATGTGACTTTTTTTCTTCCCACTGTTTGCTTCCATGTGATGTGCTTTTCACCTGATGAGTGAATTCCCTGGCAACATTTCCCTCATGTCTATCATCTAGGAAATTGTTTTTTCTTTTTATTTTGATCCATCATGACAGCTGTTCCCAACCTACCTTTTCTTTTATTGGCTAGCTTTTCTGCTGCCTGCATAACATTGAATCAAATTGTGTTGAGCATAGGTATTTGTCCTTTAATATTGTTAAGAACCTCCCCCTCTCCAAAAATAATAAACGATTTTAATTGATGACAAATATGCTTTTCCTTGAAAAGATTTTGACACTAAACAAAAAATAAATGAACAAACATACAAAAAAGGTGTGAATTCTGAATATAAGCTTTCTAATATATTAGATTAGATTTTTATATATTATTTTATATATAAAACACCTGATTTTTAATATATTATTTTACTTATTAGAAAACCTTATCATTCAATATTATTAACCACTTTAAATGATACTTAGATATGCTTGATTTTTTTTTATTACGTGGTCCCTTGTTTTCAGGCACACACGTACACACATGCCGAGAGAGAACCATACAAAATGTCTTTTTCCAGACTGTAAGTTTGCTGCTTAAATGGCATTTTTGTATCCTTAGCCTTAGGGATCTAATGTTATAAAGAAGTGCCATGTAAAATTCCAGAAATCCAGCCATGCATAATTTAATTTTTAATGTTTGTTAGCATTGGAGTTAATATTTCTATGAGTTTTAATTTTGTTCCTTTCAACATACATTTGTAAAGCCTATTCCATGTATATATCATGGTCTTAGCATCTGTGGATATAAAAATAAATAAGAAATGATCTCTACCTTGGAGCAGTGGTCAACCCTGTAGACAAAGGGAGGTTTACAAACAATGATATGCACTGAAGAGTTATAGGTGTTATGATACAGATCTGTACAATGGGTGATAGTGATAACAAAGGGGTTAGAGCTAATTCTACTTGAGTAATGGATGTGGAATATGTTTATTATAATATGAATGAAAAGGACTACATAAGTATGTCTGCCCCAGTTGTCTGTACCATTGAATTTAAGGGAGTGAAAGGGACTTCAAGTAAAATGTTACACCCATAAATTAGTAGCTCATTTAATTCCTTCTGAGTCTAACTGGCTCCTTGTAAATAGGGAACAACATGGATGGCTTGAAATAGTATTGGAGTCAGAAGCACTGGGTTTTAGTCTTCAACTGTGTGACCTTGGACAAATTGTCCTAGCTTCTGGGGCCTCTCTACATTCCTTTATAAAATATGGACACAATACTAGATACTGTTGAAGGGTCTCACAGTCTGAGTTCAAAAATCCTATGAATCTCTAAAATTCTATTTTGTTGAATTTGGTGTCAAGTAAAAAATAACTAAAATCAAGGGGAAAATATAGGCTTTGTGTCAAAGGGGCTATCAATCTAGCTGATTTGAAAGGTATTAATGAGTATGGAAGCTTTGCAATTTCATCTCACACAAAATAGTCTAGTTCTTGATTTGAGTGTTCAGTGCAGGTAAATACGTTTAACCAAGTGGTGTGCCTATTACAGAACCTGAGTTGATAAGGTGGAAGAGGTACCAAAACAATCTAATAATCATTAAACCAGTGATTCTCAGTGTTGTCTGCACATTAGAGTTGCATGGGAAGGTTTTGAAATGCAGATGCCTAGACTTCACAGTGGACCAACTGAATATGATTTTCTGGTAGAAGTCAGATGGGAGCCCATGTGATTGTTTTTGAGTTTTTTTGTTTTGTTTTGTTTTTTAAAGCTCCCTAAATAATTTAGATGCTGAGAACTGCCAAATTAAATCAATATAAACAATTTATCTTAATTTTTAGAAGACTGTAACAAGAGAGGTTGTATGAAGGAATGGAAACAGCGAGCTAAAGGTTGGTTTTCACTGTCACTTCATGCAGTGACACCACAGATAGTAGGTGAATATGAATGTTTATTCATCTCACCTTCCTTATTTAAACTATTGTTTATGTGGTTTTTGTCAATGGCCTTTGTCCACCCTGCTTCATAATTTCCTTTTTAACACCAGTTACTACATAGCAGTTTAAATATAGAACTACATTGAAACGAATGTTATAACAATTTAGTCTAGTACTTACCTATTAGATTCAATAAGTTTTATATAGAAATGAAATTGGCCACAATCATAAAGGAACAAAAAGAAAAATTTTCCACTAAAAGTTAATAAATGATTCAAAAATTATTATAAATATAATTCATGTGTCACCAAGTAGCATACCTCTCATGTAATTAAATATCAGTTAGTATCTATCTACTAGGTTTCAGTGTGGATGTTATAACTTCTTTTTTTTTTTTTGTAATTTAGATAATCATGGGTCAAGTGAAGCTGTACAGTTAAGGAAAGCATTATAATTTCCTTGAGTGAAATGACTCAAAATCCCACATCCAAACTTAGCAGTATTTTAAGCAGTAACAGAGGTTGTGAGAGTTAGATGAGAGTTGTGCACTTATAGATTAAGTCAGGAGGGTCTGAAGTCTTATTGAAATAGATTTTTTCCCAGTACCTTTTTAATAGCCTTTCCTGCACAAATTCATTCATTAATCTTGGTAAATAGTTGACATTAATGACATCAGGCATTATACAGCAACTATTTTTCAATGAGCTTCAATAGGCTCCATTTGAAAGGTGTGAGAACTTAGATTGTTGGGCGGGGAGTGGAGGAGGCAAAGGGGATGGATGGGAAGCCATCCACATTTCAAAACTTCAGAATGTGAAGTACAAATATAATATCTTTCCCATCTTATTTAAATAGTGGGCTTAGTTCCATAAAGCACTGCTACAATACAAGTGTTTAGAATATAAACAGAAAAACATTCCTTCTAGCTTATGGCTTAAAATGATAAATAATTAAAAACATATTTCTTTGGTTACCTTTTGTCCCAAATCCAGAATGAAAAATTTAGAATAGGAGAAATATGAATTAAATTTTAGAATAGCAATTCTTTATCTTGTACCTCTAAAGTATGCATATTTTAGGGGGAGAAGAGCTAATTTCTTCTGCAGCTTAAGGAAAAAAGTGAAACAGAATGGCCATATCTTTTGGCTGAAGGCATCCAGCAGTCATGTCCTTGGAAATAGTTTTGGGTGATCATGAAGAAAATCGACCAGGCAACAAATCTTGTCTCTGCTACTTGCTAGCTCAGTGATCTTGTACAAGTTACCTACTATCTTTGTGCCTCAGTTATTTAATCTTTAAAAGGGGAATAGTTAATAAAAATATTAAATTAGTTAATGCACAAAAACACTTGCAACAGGGTTTCACACATACTAAATGCTCAATAAATGTTAGCTATTTTCACTATTTACCTATGTGGGCCTCAGGGTTGTCATGTATTTAAAATTAAAAAAGATTTAATCTAAAGACTATTCCCCAAATTGTCCTGATGGTAATAATCACCAAAGACATTTAGTAAATAATGCTTCCCCAGGACTGTCCACTAAAGATTCTGATCAATGGGTCTGGGATTAGGCCAGGAATTTTTACTTTTAATATGTGCTCTGTTGAATTTCATTGTGATGAAAATTTCAGACACACTGATATACATCATTTATTTATTTAATCATCTAAATATTCATTCATTCTTTCAATAAATAATAAACCCTTACCATTTCCAGGTCACCATCCTAAGTGCTAGAGGATACAGTGATGAACCAAATATTCTGTTTATTAGAGTTTGGGAACTAAGTAGAAGATATTAGACAAATAAGCGCAGAAATATCTATATAACTACAATTGTGAAGTGTGCTCTATTAAAGGAAAAACACAAGGTATGTTGAGAGTTTTGAATAGGGGTCCTCTTCTACTCCTGGCAGAAGAGATAAGGAGGGAGGTTTGCTTAGACCTGCCTGAAGAAGGTATTACTAAATTTCCTCTATGCCCTGATATTGTATGTTCAGCACACCTTACCTGCCAAGAGGAAAAGAAGGATGCTGGGCTGAGTAGGTTGGGGTTTGTTGGGTTGCGCCCTCCCATATATTCATCCGTGCAAATGTCACAGTTTTCAGCATCTCTCCAGTCCCAGTAAGGAATGGTGAAGTTCTCATCCCCTGTAAGCTCCTGGATTTCTCGTTCCCACAGCAACAAGAAGAGTCTGTGCCAAGGCAGGAAACCTGGTGCTTCATGAGCAAAATCAATGTCTCTCCAGATTTCAGACCCCCCAAGCAGTGTGTCCCTTGACACATAATAGTGCATCCAGACAAAGAGGTCATAAATGTTGATGTCACTAAACATGGGTGTTGACCCATTATTCATTTGGCCATAGGTGCCTGTGGGGATGACGTAGTCTGGGCTAGTAGTACGCTTTGCTAAAATGAGGTAAGCAAGAAATTTGTTCTTCTCTGGAATACTCAAATCAAAGATGTTTCTTCTCACCAAAAGCCGCCTTTCTGTGCAGTTTGGTCCCCCAAAGCCAAACTTGCAGTTTCCACAGTTGAATCCCATGAAGTTGCTAGAGCACTGGCAGGTCCTGTTATAAAAGACAGAGGGCCAGGACTCCCGGTCGTCCACCCCCGTGAAGGGGAATTGAGGCCCAAGGGGTGCATTGGATAGAACAATGTCCTGACAGGAACCCCTGCCTGAAAGCTGACCACAGGGACTCCCGTCACCCCTCCATGGTGGGCAGCATTCCTTCTCCATCAGGTCCTTGGAGGACACACAGGCTCGAGGGAAATGGCCATCAGAGGTCTGGAAACTCCACAGCAGGCAGTACAACACAGCCAGGAGCATTCTTCCTCTAGTTCTGACAAGGTCTGCTTGAGCTAGGTAATCGAGCCACACACTTCTCTTCCAGCTACCCCTGCAGTGACTATCACATGTTCTGGCTAAGTCCTGTATATCACCACTCCCACCTCCAGCATCAAACACTCTCAGTCTTTATCCTAAGCTTTCATCTTCTGAAAACCACATGACTAACTTTTTTTTGTTGGAGTTGGCATGTACCCCACAAGTGGGATAGGCCTGAGAAACACTATTCACCATTAATAGTTTCTTATGGTTAGAATAATAATAAATAATATTATTAATAATAGTGCCTGATCTATGTAAAACCCAGTTAATTGACTATGAAATTAATGATGATTTGAATTTGGAAATAAGAAGTAGTATTAGTAGTAGAGGTTCTCTTAGTAAGAAAGCTCTGGAAGTGTTAGACATTGTAGGTGTAAGGTAGGTGTTCCTCAGAGACCACAAATAGGTCACAGCATTTTCAGAGGTAAGCTTTGCAAAAAAAGGACCCTTTTCAGAGCCCAAAGATTATTTCTTATAACTGAATATACTACAATTTATTTATTTTGTATAAAGTATCAGAAGAAAAAAAAATCATTCTGCTACTCTTCCCTAATTATCTTGATGCATTTGGCTGCTTGCCAGCTCTCTAAGTGCTGATTTTCTGACTATACTTAAGGATAGGTCACTTTACTAGGTAGGTGGTCTGCCTTATTGAGGAGACTTTTATTAGTTAATATCCCAAAAGAAACTCTTCTTTTTAATGCTGTAGCCATTGCCAACTTTTCAATTTAGTGAGTGACTGACTCAGGAGTTTTGTATTTATTCAACAAATATTTATTGATCATATAAATTCTCCCAGGAATTCTTTCTCTGTGTGCATAGTGACTTGGATAAATTAAAATACATGAATAAAAACATAATTTTACCACTTACACTAATTTTCAAATGAGTAGTACAAATAATAAATATATGCGATTTTTAATAGAAGGATGTCTCATGAACTGAGGATCCTTGAAAGAATTGCACAGTTTTTGGATTTTTTTTTGTTTTTGTTTTTATATTTAGAGAGCAAGGAAGGGAAGGAGAGAAACATCAATGTGTGGTTGCCTCTTGTGTGTCCCCAGGTGGGGACTTGGCCTGCAACCCAGACATGTGCCCTGACTGGGAATCAAACCAGCGACACTTTGGTTTGCAGCCTGCGTTCAATCCACTGAGCTATACCAGCTAGGGCCGAATTGCACAGTTTTTTATAACAATATTCAAATTTTATTTAGGGAGTACCTTGAATAAAACCTTATATGGTGGGGATAAGTCAGAGAGACAAAAGAGAAAGGAGTCACTACTTCAGGCAGGAGAAACTATAGGGGAGGGAGCTGCATTTCATTGGCAGAGCATTGGATTCAGATAGGCTCCGCACATGATAGGAAATTAAATCTGGGTCCAATCCATGGAGGTGCTTAAAAATGAAAAAGTTTGAACTAAGGTGAGTTGAAGAATTAGAGGATGAGAGTAGTCAAATCAAAGTTGCCTCTCCTAGACTTCTTTATCCTGCTCCACACCCACACCTGGGTGGTGGAAAGAGCAAGTGTGGAAAGTGAAGGCTACGAGGAAGGCGGCAGTGTCTGGGCTCTTGGCTGTGGGGTTCTAGCGAAGGTCATCCCTATCGTGGCGACCTCAGAATGTCAGCCTGTCTGCCCTCTTCCCTTTCTGCTGAAGTTTATCTCATGAAAAAACATCTAGGTTCCTTCATACCGCTCTCTGGAGTCTCAAAGCAGCCTTTTGAGGTGGAAAGAGCAGTGTGTGGGTGAAGAGGAAGAGAGCAAGAAGTTTCCATGGAAATGCTGCCTCTAGCTGGGATCAGGAAATCATCACATGATCTCCACAAGGAGACTTAATCTTTTTTCTTCCTCCTTTCAGAGCCACAAAGAGATTAAAACAGGGTTTCTAGTCCCTGGGGAGTCTTGATTCTGTATTACTTTTAACCACATGGGGCCTTTTGTAATTCTGTTCCATCTACTTGCAGACAGAATTCAGCTTCTCATGTTCAATTTAATTAAGAATTTTGTTTTCCACTTGCCCCTCTGTCTCGGAGTAACTTAGAAAGCTTCCATCACGCCACCAGGCCTGTGTGTTTACTCTCCCAAGTCCGCTTTTCTTATCCTTCAGAGCATGTTCAGAGGAATGGCTAAAATTCGTTTGTCCTCTAATTTCTTTCACAGGGTTGATTTCTTTAACAGACCTCATTATTATTCTCAAATATAGGATACTAACTACTCTGGCCCATATGTATATCAGTCTTATTGTCAATACAAACTTCTTAGGTATCAAACCTCGTTTAGACTGGTTCCTCTCTGAACTCAAGGTGAACTCTAGGTGTCTCTAGTTTATAGAATTTGAGTGTTCTATCATCCAGGAAGATTATTGTGTGATTCAGCACCTCAGTTCATGAAATACTTTGTTAATCAGTACTAGGGGCTCAGTAAATATTCTGCAAAGATTTATTGATCATCAATTTTCAGGCATATACTGAGAGATGCGGATGTCATGGTAAGCACAAGCAAGAGCTTTCTACCCTCATGAAGCATGTTAATATCTATTAAAATAATATTTTCCTTTCAGTAATTTTGGATAATATTTATAACTATATATATTTTAAACAATGTTTTCCTGGTTAAATGTCTTTTTAAGCTGCTATAAAAGACAAACAGAGCTATTAGGAAAGGTGACAAAAGGACCTATCTAGTCAAGAAAGGTTTTCCAAGATTAATTACATGGCAAGTGTCCTCTGAAACATTAGTAGAAACCTGTTTAGGGAAGAGAACAGTGGCTGTGAGAGCATTCCAGACAAAAGGAGTTTCATGTGCAAAGTGAAAGGGGCATGGCATGCTCAGGAAACCAAAGGACATTTCAAGTGGTTATAATCTGCAAAGCTATGAAGATATGATACAAGTACAGAGGTATGTTCATGGATGAGATGATAGTCCTTAAAGGGTTTACAGCAGAGTTTTGAAATAATCATGAGAGAATTAAAAAATTCCACTCAAGCTGCTGAGATGACAACAGATGTGGGGTTGAGAGTAAGAGTAAATGTAAAAATAATTATTAGAGATTACTGGAATAATCCAGGCAAGAAATTATGTGGTTTGACCCAGAAAGATGATCCCTGAGGTAAAAGCAATGAATTCAAGAGAAGGGAAAGGTAATGGGCAGAGAGATTTCGAGTTGACGTCTAGGTTTCTGGCATGTGCCACTAACTAAAATGAGGACCAGTCAATGATAAAATGTTTGTAGGAAATGAACATGGATTCATTTTAGGCATGTTGAATTTGACAGTTTAAGCTATAGTCTAGCCATAAACAATTCTCCTCTGTTTTCTGATGTTTGCACCTATCATTCACACTCACTGGGATTTGATCTAGTCAGCCTTGCTCTTTCCCTCACTCTGAGCATTTGTCTGCTCATTTATTGGATGATAGTTTAAACATTCTTCTCTGGATTTTAGCCCTCATCTCAATTTTAATACTAGCTACAGTTTACTGAGTGTAAGTGACACTCAGTTCACTTAGTGATACTGACACTAAGTGATACTTAGTTCAGCTTGAATAACTACAATGGAACCAGAAAAAAAAGTAATTTAATGAATTAGCATGTAACCATCATCAAGACTGAACAACTATTATCTTTCTATAGGCATTGTTTCTTCTGTCCCACCAAAATAAAAAGAAACAAATTCTTTAGTGTTTTTAAAAAACTTTATATGTTCTCCATAATAATATCTCAGTCTACATAGCTAACAATTAAAGACTTAAAAATATAACCACGATACCAGTACATCTCAGACAAAAAGAGAGAACAATTGCTTAATGCCATCTGATTTTTAAATCTATGCTTAATTTACTTTCATTATCTTAAAAATGTTTTTTTCAAGATCCAAAAAAGTCTATATATTGCTTTTGTTTAAAATTATTTCTTAAGTTTTTAAAAATCTATATTTCTTTTTTCTTCATTTTAAATGTAATTTATTTTTAGAAGAAACCGAATTTTTGTCCTGTAGAATTTCCCCACTTCTCAGGTTGCCTAATGTTATCCTTATGGTATCACTTACCATGCACATTTCTCTATCCTGTATTTTCTATCATCTCAGAGACAGAGAGAGAGGATTGACTTCAGGGTCAATTTTGTTATTGTTTTTGTTAAGAATTATTTCACAGTTCTTGCTGTATACTACTTACTCAAAGACAGCAGAGGAATATGTTATATGGTTTCTGCACTAGTATTTTTTTTTGTTAATCAGTGGTTTGAGTTGATGTCAGACTGTCTTATATACTATATAGTGCTATGACAAAGTTTTACCTCATGGTTTTATTATCACTAATAATTGTTTCCTATATCCATTGTTTCATTAAAAATACAAGAATAGTGAACTTTGTAATTTTATGTGCATTTATTAATTGTGATTCTTTTGTAAAAATAACTTTTCCTCATTAACTATTTGGTTGCTCTCACATACATTCTGTACAAAAAGAAGGGTAAACGCTTGATTCTTGTCCTTTATCAGTTTTATGATAATGACTTAGTGCCCTAACGACCTCTAAACATAACTGATGTATTCATTTTAATTATCATATGATGATTTCTAGAGTTTAATGTACTTGATGTGATTCTTTTAAAGGTAAATGTTTTTTAAATATATATATATATCCAATATTCAGCTAATTAGTATGCATCAGCCAAGCTACATTATGATATGTTGGGCAATGATAATTATGATTGTGTTTATGTACATGCATGTGTAGAGCTGAAGGGAAAAATATGTAGCCATCAACTCTCTATAGTTTAAGTTTAGACTCATTCACTTATTCAATAAATATTGAGTACCTACCATGCCCAAGATCCTATCCTGGATACCTGGGGGATGCAAAGTGGCATAATTCTAAGGCCTCAGCTGTCCCTGGATTTGATACTTTGAAGTCAGATCCTGAAATTTTATCCAGAGTCTGCCAGTTATTAGTTCTTATGCCCCATGGGAATTAAAAAGGGGGAAGATAAGAAGTATATATTCAATAATTTCATTTTAAGCACATAGTTATGATTGTTCCATAATTTAATGTATCACTGCCTGAGTATTCTCAAACTTACAACATTCTTTGGAGTTGTACAAGTTCTGACACATGTTAAGTACTCAATAAATGTTAACTGCTATTATTAAAAACCACAAATTGGGTGCTCATGATGTTAATTGCTACAGTATTTCTCATTACTTCTAGACCTTCTCAGTGTTAAGAGCTAAGAAATAACTACTTTATTAGATAAAACTAGATATCATTATTATAAATTGACCCTTTCTTCTCTACCTGGCATTCTCACTTTCCCTTTTCTTCCAATTAAAACCTTGTTCTTAGAGATACTGGACATCTGCCATAACATACAGATGTCACACTTACTTAGGATTCTGAGCTTAGCACATGTTCTTTTCCCTACTAAGAATGTTTTCTCCTTTTATTTGTTTGCATAATCTAGTCATACTGCAAAGATTTAGCTCAGATGTCACAGCCTCAAGAAACCCTTTGCTTTCTACAGACTTCTTCTAGTCTTTCGTTGTAACCTGAGCTCACTTTTGCCATTGCAATCATCACAATACATTGTAATAATTTATTCATTTGTGTGATTCTCCCTTCAGATCAATTCTTTGGGGTAAAAATGTGATTTAATGCTAAGTCCTGGTACAGTACCTGACACTTTAAGAATATCTTCATTAGCTGGAGAATGGATGGATTGAGGACACATTTTACCAGCACTCTGATAGAAGCTCAGCTAGGCAAAGAAAGGGGACTAGTATTGACCTAGGATTTATTCAACAATCGATTCCATACAACACTATTCATTGGAAGTTTACATTGGGCTGGGCATTTTACATACAATTTTTAAAAATTTAATCCTCCAAACAAGACTGCAAGGTATATATTATAACCCTTCTATAGTTAAGAAAACTGATATTAATGATTAAGGTCAAATTATCATTAAATTGAAGAGGTAATATCTGTATAATTCCAAATCTCACAAGTACTCTCTTATATTATCTTCTATGTTAATATAATTTTACTCACTGCACTTTACTGTACTAATCCCACTTCTATATTATCTATACCTCATATTTTGCTTGGGGTCCATTGCATTATGGATGAGACATGACAAATTCACATGGACTATGGAGTCCTGTGGAGGAAAAGGGACAGGGACAGCGCGGCTTCTCTCTCAAGAAGAGAAAAAGCCTCAGCCCTTGCCTTGACAAGCTTGTATTGCTTTTCTGGGCACATTACATGATGGTCCTCATTTACTATGCACAGGCTGACTTTAGGTGGTTACCTTTTACAGAAAACAAAGGAGAGGATGCTGCTAATCACATCACAGAAGGATATTTGCAAATGCAAAGGGAAAAGTGGTTGAACTGGTTGCACTCCTCCTTGGAAGGTTTAGCATGGATTTTAGGAAGTTTAAAGATATGCAGTAAATGTTTGCTACCTCAATTCAAAGTGAGGAAGTTTTAGCAAAAGCAAGTCTCATAGCAATCTAGGTACAATGCGGGCTTGATTTTCAAGGGAAAACCTATCTGTGGGTGTGGGTCTTGTGCATCTCCAAGTGGAAGATGGGCCCACACCAGGCAGAATGGTCTCCTATAATTTTTTATACATTAAAATTGATATTTTCTTTTTCATAGTATATACAAGCATTTATAAAATATTAAGTGTATATGTTCAAGTCAGAAAAATCACTCATTCTGCACATAACCACAAATTGTTTTGGAACATGCAAAGCCCCATGCATTAACTAGTTTCCCTGTGGTCTCTACACAGAATGGTTGGAGTCCCTGATGTGGGCAATGCCATCCAGCAGTTTGATGTGCTTGTGAGAGCGTATGTGGCTCTAGGACACCAAAACTTCAGCCAAAGTGAGGGTCCTCACGAGCAATCCCCGAGGGTTTCATCAATAAAAGTAATCTCTTGTTATTAAAAAAATTGCGTAAAAGTGTCAAAAACAACAAATTTACTATAATGAAAAATAAACATATAAAACTTTTAGAAAGAAGAAGGATTTGGAAAAAGGGTGTACAATAAAGTCAGGTAAACTACTGGTCAATTCTGTGTAAAGAGAGTCATCCTGGTAAAGTGGAAAACACTGGGTCACACATTCATTCACATTAGTTCAGGTGCTGCCATGTTCTGTGTGACTTTGTGCAAAGTACCTAACCTCTCTGATTTTAACCTTCCACAGTTATAACATGGAAGTGATAACACCTGCCTGTCTACTCCCAAAGGTTGTTAAAATAATGTTGCTTTTTCATAGCTTTAGATAACAAAGTATGTTCACAAACTCAACCTTCTTGTTTCTTAAAGTATCACATTCCAAATATGAGCCCCCATCTCAACCCATAATTTCTGACTGGACACTTGAAACCAAGTATCTGTTTCTGAGCATCTGTCTTTCTTGAGTACCCAGTGATCCCTGTGACAACTAGAACAGACTGTAATTCCTAACATTATTCCCACCCCCACTAAATTAACATAATTAACATATCACTTATGGTAAAGAGAAAAAAGTAACCTAGTGGTCATGCTTCAAGTGATATCTTTTCAAATGGATGCACCAAGATAATATTCTCTGCAAGACAATGATTGAAAACATGTTTACCAAATAATCTACTGAATGCTTCCCTTCTCAATTCACTTCTTTCCAAATAGTTACATAGATTACTGAACTAAGTATGGGCTTACAGACATTTTTACATTCATTACTGCAAACATTTATTCCTACAGGGTGGGGCAAAAGTAGGTTTACAATGGTTCCCATGGAAATAATATAACAATTAATAAATAGTAATAGAAGAATAAACTCTGTGTTTTGCGTACTCACAACTGTAAACCTTTTGCCCCACCCTGTATTACCCAGTGTGAAGCACTATATGCAGAAGGATAAAGGGCAGTATCTACTTTTAAGGAGCCAAAATAATAAATACTCTTTCCCTTCTTCATTTAATCAATCAATGATCACTTATTGAGTGTTTTTATTTTGCAACACAATGTATGTGGTAACAGGAATAACAGTGACAAATGAATCAAGGTCCCTGCTCTGAAGTAGTTCATAGTCTGACAAGGGATTCAGAGAAATCAAAAGACAATTACCAGACAGTTCATTAAGTGCATATTGTTAATAATATTGAATGTGGTATCATCAGTCAGGGTCCTGGCAGGAAACAGCTGACACACTCAGGCTGACTTTTAAAGTTGATTTCATAAAGAAGCTATTTACAATTCTGGGAGGAGGGTTAAGGAAAATGAACAAGGAATAATGTAGTATCCTAGGCATGAAGGGTGAGGGGAGGAAACAATTGCTGGAACACAGAGAAGGTCACTGTATTAAGTGAGCCAGCTGGCAGGGGCTGAACCCTTGCAGAAGGATGCAAGCGACCTCTGGCTAACTGGCAAAGAGGGATTTGGGGACTAAATACCCTGACCCTGACTTCACTTTCCTTCTGCCCTCTGATCTTTCTGTCTGTGCACGGTCTGTGCATGAAGCCCAGCTCAAGCCAAAGAGGGACAGAGACCACTAACGAAGTTCTTCTCAGTCGGCTTCCTGGACGTCAGAACAGGGTAGAGAAGGCAAAGAATGGGCCTAGGAGGAATGGTATCTAGTACAAATGCCTACTCCGTGTTTTTCACATAGTATCATTCATCTTTGCAATGAACCTATATGAATGGTTATTCTAATCTTGCAGATAAAGAAAATGAGTTTCAGAAAACTTAAATGATTTATCCAAAGTCATGCAATTAATAACCGATGAATCCAGGGACTGAACACACCAGTGTGGTTACACTATCTTTGTTCTTTATACCAGGTCCACATGTTGGGATTTATGTGAGGGAACTATGGAAACATGATGAAGACATATAACCCAGATCATCTGTGAAGGGCCCTGGGGAGACTAGATAGTCAGGGAAGGTTTCCTGAGGAGAGATGATTCCTGAACTGAACTGTGAAGGAATAATGGTATAAGTAAACAGAAGAAGAGGAAGAAAGTATAACATAGGTTTAGGGAACAGAAAAATACACAGGTGACAGCATGCATTTAAGACCTCTAGTAATTGGTTATGATTGAATCAGGGCAAAGGAAATAAGAAAATGTGACTTCTAGACTAGCAGCATAAAAAATTGTTAAAATTTAGGGACTTTAGGTAAGTTAAGGGCTGCATGCTATTACCTCAAGGTATATAGATATTAAAGCTTATGTAGACAAATGAATAGGATTATTTTAGGTGAAAATAAGAGAAAAGAAGATATTAGGAAAGACCATTATGAGGACACAGCATGCTTCTTCATTACTGAAACCCAACTCTTTTACCATTAGAATTCAATTTATCACCTGCAAGGACTAGGCCAATATTTTCTAGATATTTTATCATTATAAAATGTAAAATTCTTATTAATGTGCACAGTTTTATCATAATGTTGTACTATTAAAGTGGCTCATAGTCCTAAGCCCATTATAAATATTGCATGTATGAAAAAAGTCAATCAGCGGTGCCCAGTCTACAAGAGGATTGGCAAGACTTCTGGCCTGGAAATTCTGTAACAGTATGTGTGGTATAGCTTTGCCCCCACACCATTTAAATATGAACTCCATTATTTTTTTGTCAAACATCTCCTGTTTGTCCAATGACTGAACAATAATAGAACCTTTATACAGAGTCAATCATGATCAAAGCAAAATCAAACAAATAAGCAAAGAAAAAGAAAAAAGGCTTTTTTTCAAGACCAAAGGTCTGTGTTATAGAAGCCATTGACCTCATTTTGAGCCTCAGTTTCTCTTTTTGTAAAATAAAGATAATAAAATCAGCTTATGGGATCACCATGAGAATGCACTTAGATAATGTTTTTAAAACAGGGGGCTTCTATCCCTCAGTTCCTCAAATATTCCATACCCCATTGCTTTGTATGGGGTTGGCCAAAAACTTCTTTTGGTTCTTTTTCCCTATTGTTACAGGGTGCAGCCAAGAGGGGGGACCCCAAATGGGCATTTGAAATGAGGTCCAGAATTCAAAGTGTCCAGGAGATTTTAAGATGTCTCTACCCCTTCCCCCACAGGTGTGAGTTGGGGGCAGGGGCACATGGAACAAGAACATGCAGGGCAACTTTGCAGCTAATCCATGGCATAGTCATTTAACATACCTATAGCCTTCGACAGGTCACTTAGATATGCTAAATAGTTATGGCCATGCTCTGGGCCAGGGGGATGGAAAGGGACTCTCCCACCCAAGATGTGACTGGGGGACAGGTCCCCTGAGTTACAGCACCTGCATGGGAGCTCGGAGAAGACTGGCTCCATGACATGGGGTCACACCTGCTCAGACCCACGATGGCGACCAGAAAAGCTGGAAAGGATAGCAGATTGAGGGCAAGTATGGCTGAGTGTGGGAGGAGTCAGAAATTGGGCTGCAGAGGAAGACTGGCATGGGGATTTAAAACACGGCAACCACTGAAGAAAGAAGCACGCGGTTTTGGCTGAGTGGGGACTCCCGTGGCCCTGGGAGAGAGGACCACGTACCTTTGCCAGAGCAGGGACCCCCACAGCTTTAGAAGAGGGAACTACCACTCAGCTTTAGCAGAGATCCCAGCGACACAGCTGAGGGTGCCAGGAACCCAGGGAGGTCTCCCAGTCAAGATGGATCACTGGGAAGAACCGAGGGCTGCCTGAGCCAAGGACTTCTATTTCCTTTCCTGCGATACGATACTCTGGACTGGGCAAGGGGGGAAGGAAGGACTGTGTCTGTTTGTGGGTGTTTTAAGGGACTTTAGGATTTTGATGAAGACATTAGGTCACTATTTGAAATCTGTATAGCATTAAATAAACATTTCCTTTCCTTTTCACAAATCTCTGGCATTGAGAGATGTCTTTCCTATAAATGGCGGACATAACAGACCTGGGGGTTTCTTTCAGTAATAGTATATCATCCCAGGCCCCCCTAGTTTTTTTCTGTAGCACTATGGTGGCTAAGTAGCACTTTAAGTTCATTTGAAACAAATGTTTCACTATATTTGTTACACTATATTATGACAGCTGTCATATCAGCATGCATAAAAAAACACATCAAAATTGGTGACTTTTTGTGTAGCCATTTTAATATTGAAGATGAAAGAAAATATGCAACATTTTTAGTATATTATGTTTTATTATTTCAAGAAAGGTAAAAATGCAACTGAAACACACACACAAAATGTGCAGTGTATGGAGAAGGTGCTGTGATTGATCGAATGTGTCAAAAGTGGTTTGTAAAGTTTTGTGCTGGAGATTTCTCACTGGATGATGGTTCACAATATGGTAGACCAGTTGAAGTTGGTAGTGATCAAATCAAGACATTGAGAACAATTGTTATACCATGTAGGAGTAAGCCAACATACTTAAAATATCCAAATTAATAAAGTTATCAGTAAAAATGATAAAAATGTGTCTTTTACTTTATGGAAAAAATTAAATGGCTTTTTTGGCCAACCCAATATTTTTTACAACTCTTTGCTGAAATCCATGCCATTATTTGACTTAAATAGAAGAGGTAAAATTTTAAAATGTGGAATTCACATATATTTAATTTGTTCCTTATATTAAGTAATTCTTTAAAAATATTAGACAGTAAATAGAATTTATATAAAATTTGAGTTATCAACTTCTCTTTCAGCTCACATCATCTCAATTTACTCATAGTTGAGCTTAGAAGTAAACGTGTCTTTGTGCTACTAAGATGGTACATCATGGCCCTGGCTGGAGTAGCTCAGTGGATTGAGCGTGGGCTGGGAACCAAAGTGTCCCAGGTTCGATTCCCAGCCAGGGCACATGCCTGGGTTGCAGGCCACGACCCCCAGCAACCGCACATTGATGTTTCTCTCTCTCTCCCTCCCTCCCTACCTTCCCTCTCTAAAAATAAATAAATAAAATCTTAAAAAAAAATTGTACATCATATTATTTCTATATTACTTGGTAGACAGTAAATAGAATTTATATAAAATTTGAGTTATCAACTTCTCTTTCAGCTCACCTCATCTCAATTTACTCATAGTTGAGCTTAGAAGTAAACGTGTCTTTGTGCTACTAAGATTGTACATCATATTATTTCTATATTACTTGGTAGAGAATCAGACAGTCTAAAGGATTAAGAAACTTTTCCATGATCCTAGGAGTATTCCATAGCTGTAACTTAATCCACTGACATAGAATTCCTCATTCTTTGTGATCACTTCACTTCTAAAGGGCCTGATATCTGTAAAGCTCTTTGATATCACCAGATGAAAATTGCTACTGTACACAAGGGCATATTTATATCATACAATCAGAAGCACTGAAGCATGGAAAAAATACATCCTTTGTGCCATAAGAAAGCAACTCTGATGCTGCCTGAAATTTGTGGCCTTGTGTTAGCATAAAAGAAGCTGGGGATGAGGCAATTGCCCCACATCAATATATTTTGTAAAGCAGGGAAAGAAACCCTGTGGGAAAATCTACTAGTTTTCCATAGAAGCAGGAACTTTCACCTACACCACATTCTACACGAAGTCAATTCAATTGTCTCTCCCAACCTGCTTCTCTTCTTTCACCCTGTCAAGGAAGGATAGTTTATTACAAACTAGGAACATACAGAGTACTGACAGCTTTCAGATGCTAACTGTATGATTCAGTTTCACTTCCTTGAGTTATAATGACTAACTGCAAAGCCAAAAGAAGGCCATACTGTGCAAAAGGTTAGTGGAGGACATCGAGTATGCATCAGAACGACAGAAGAAGGGGGAGCTGTGCTTTCATTTGACAGCCCAAATCCTGCTGCAGAGTCAGGCTGCCTTCTGTGCCTCTATTTAGCGGCTTAGAATCTTTCCAGCCAAGAGCTGGGTTAGCAGACTTATTTTTGTAATGGAAGTCACATTACTTTCTTTTTAATTAAGAAGTAAGTCTAAATTAAGAAGAAATAAGGATTTGTAAGATGCAAGCTTTTTGTTACAAGGCTCCTAGGGATACATGTGATTATTTCCCTTTTTCTTTCCAGAGTGTGAATATAATATATATTTATAGAAACACAAAGTAGAAAACTGATACAGACACTTGGCATGCTTTAAAATAAACTTAAATTCTGAAAAAATATTTAACAATACATAATTGGTAGAAGTCAAAAGTAAAGAAAAGGAGGAAGGGAGGGAGAATGGGAAGGAGTGAAAGAGAGAGGCAGGAAGAGAAAACATTGTTCTACAAATGCATAGAAAATAAAAAGCCAGAATGGTAATCTATCTATTGCATTGGTATGCATGAGGTTAATAATTCTGATATGCTCTTAATACTAGGAGATGAAGTTTTAACACCAATATAGGACCGATTTTGAAATGGAAAACTTTGTGCAGTTGGCAATGAAAAAAGTTTGCTCCTCAAAGAGAGGTTGAATAGCACAAACACATCCATCAGCACAAAGAAGTCACAGATAAGTAATAATTACAAACGCCTGGAAGTTTTACAAATTATAATACAACATTATTCCTCAATTTAAGAAGTGGAATGAGCTACAAGCAGAATAAACAAATAACTTCTAAAAATATTATAGGAAAACAAAACATAAATCTTAAAAAATAACTTCATAGAAGAGACTATTACAATTTAAAAAATCGGCAATTAAAAAGTACAGAAGACAATAAAAGGACATATAGAAAGTACTAAGAAAAAATAGTCCCAAAACATACAATTTTATAGTTAAACATATTATGATATACAAAAGACGTTAAATAAAGACATTTTGTCTGAGAATATTTACTATTCACAGCTTTCCAATAAAAGAATGACTAAACAATGTATGTCATTATGGAGGGGAAAAAAAAACAGAAAGATACAATGGTAGGCAAATATAACTGGATAAAAGAGATGGGAAATTTAAAATACACTGACCATAAAATCAGTAACAATATTGAGTAATTGGAGTGGTTTAAAAATGAAGTAGAATGGTAGTATGTAATAAACAATATGAACTTTAAGGTAAAAGCTTGATTAAGGATAAAAAGCCACCCTTATTACCAGAAAGCCCAAAATTACCAGAAAGCTAATTTTTTTCTGAGTTTCTAAATACACCTATTCATTGTCCCAACCAAGATCTCAAGTATAAAGATAACAAAAGGCTGAAGTAAAGAGACAGAAGAAAAAATACAGGAAATTATTATCCAAGATAAATCTATTGTAGCTTCATTATTATCAGATAAAATAGACTTTAAAGCCAAAAATATTTATTAAGGATAAATATGCTATTGTTGACAATAAAGAAACAATTCTGTACCATATAATTCAAGGCCATTTATTTCATTTAGAAGCATCTTATTTGAGTAATATAAATTTTAATTACAGTGTTTTATTGTTTAATTATAAATATTTTATAATTTTGTACCAGCAGCATACAAATTTTCTATACTTTTACACTCCCCAAAATTTATTAAAAAAGCAAAAGAGGCACTGACAAAATTGAACACTGATATTGAAATGTTCAAAATTGGTAAAAAAATCCTTTAGAAACTGTTACAACAAAGTTCATCTTTTTAGTAAAATATGAAACATTTCAATAATTGACAATCTACTAAGCCAAAAATTAAATCACAATAAACACTGAGTAAACAAAATTAGACAGATGTCTTTTCTAGCCATATTGAAATAAAAGTATTAATTAGTTTCAAAAGGCCAAATATATTTATAAATATCAAATCTTGAAAGAAAGATAAACAGGCATTAAAATATTTTAGAATTGGACATACAAGTTTTATGTAAAAAGGCTTAGAGGATGCAGGAAAAAATGTTTCTTAGAAGGAAATACATAGTTCAAAATGCATATATCATAATAGAGGCCATTACTAAAGATTAGTGATTTAAAAGTTCAATTCAAGAAGTTAGGGAACAAAAGAGGTAGCCAAAGAGTATAAAACAAAAGAAATAAGACAAAATACTGATTTTTAAAGTCGATAAAACAATAAAGAGGATCTTTTTTGTAGAACTAATAAAATAGTTAAATTTCTAAAAATGTTGATAAGAAACTCCAGAGAAAGCACAAACTAATTCTATGAAATTATGAAGGTAACATAACTACAGAGGCAGAGGGCATTAAAATCATACAAGAATTCTACCAAAAATTTATGATTAAATATTTAAAGGTTTAGGTGCTTTCCCTTTTCAGGTAAAATACAATAAATAAAACAGACTTTATAAGAAATAGAAGATCTGAATAAACTAAAACAATTAAAGTAATTAATTCATAGCAAAACACCCATGTCTCTGGACAAAAGCAACATTCCCAGGTGGTTTTACAATGATGTCTTGTCAAAACATCCAGGAACACATATCCCTGATATTAATCCCTTACAGATTATAAAAATGATCCAGTTTGCTTTATTTCAAAACCACACCAAGACAATATGAGAAAGGGAAACCGAAAGGGAATATCTCCTATAGACATAATGCAAAAATCTCAATAAAATTTTAGCAAACTTAGCAAATTAATTAAAAACTAACATGCTATGACCAACTAGAATTCATCTTAGTAGTTAGAATATAATTTATAATTATAAATTTATTAATAGATTTGGCTAAAGCATACTTAATTTCACTTCCTGATAAAATTAAACACAAATAAATGATAAAGGGGAATCTTACATGAATAAATTCACAAGGACATGAGTAAAAGAAGTGATAGCAACACATCGGTGAAGATGGAATGCAAAGGATGAGTGGTAAAGGTAGCCAACCTCACCAAGCTGAATCCTAACTTGGAAGAGAGGAAATCAACAAAGCTATTCAATGTGTACTGTAGAAAGTCTGAAAAGCTCAGGAATTGACAGCACAATGTAACTTTGGGAGTGGATGTGCAGGCAAAACTGAAAACAGCATGATTGAAATCTTCTGAAGATACAGTTTAATTGCAACATCTGGAAACCCAGTTCTGATTGTCTCCTCTGCACTCCAATACCACACGAGCAGAAATGCAGATTGCTTACTCTCTGAGAACCGCCTCTACCATTTCTCTAAGGGATGAAATGCACAGTTGCAGGTGGGAGCACTGCATTGAAAACAGAACTGGGGAGAAGCCCCACTACCTATTCTAAGGTGGTCCCCAAACGTCAACTCTCATCTCCAATTTAGCTTCTAGATTTCTAACAGTTGTTTGTTTTTCTTTTCTCTTTTGGGGAAGAGGTAGGATATTTTCTCTGAGAAATTTGACCAGCCCCAGAAAACAATCTGGGATTTCCAAATAAAACAGCTTTTTCAGAGACCTGTCTAACATTAAGCCTACAATTTATACCTGCCCCCAACATGTTCAATAAGCTTTTTAGTAATTTAAGTTGAAATGCGAGCCAAGATCTCAAAATACCTGAAGAAATCTCCAAATGAAATGATGAATGCAAAGAGGCAACAACAACTGTGAATGAACTGTAACTGTTATAAACAATACGTTGTTTTCTAGAAACTCCTAGGGTAGGAAGCTTTCTCTAGCAAAACATAAAGATGACTTTCTATTGACTTCAGGCATTTGGTTTTATGAAGTGTGGGACCATTCTTATTTTTATTTCTTTCTTTACAGATGATTTATCTGGATTCTTAGAAGATTCTATAATGGGGTAGGTCAGACCTAGAGAGCTGAGGATACCCCAGGTCCAGGGGAGCTCCACCCCCAAATCCAGCAGAAAGGCAGGGGAGCAGGGAAAGCTGCTGAGGCAGCAGATTAAAGCAACCTTGCCATCCCTGGAAGGGAGGGGCTGTTGAAGGAGGCTGCTGCCCAGGGCAAACTGTAAACAAAGACAACTGTAATCCAGCCACACCTAATGTGGAGGGGTTGGGGGTGAGAAGAGGGGAAGGAAGTTCATACAGTGCTTGCGTGAGCTGTGGGGGCTGGACATCCTGACCAGGGTGACTAGTGACTTCTGCCCACAGCTGATAAAAGGGGCAAAGACAAACACGGTCATTGGTTGGAAAGCTGAACACTCCACCTGGCTTCCTGTGCATACAGGATTTTCAGAGGCCCTTTTAAAAAGCAAAGGCTGGGGGAAGCTCACTTTCTTACTTGATACAGGCCTTTTGAAGCTTGGCGCAAGCTCTATCTCTCTCTCTCCCTACCTGGCTTTTGGTGCCAGGTGTGGGCTCTAGGCTTTGAGCTTGCTCCCCACATGGACTGGCATTTGCAGGACCAGGCAGATGTCGGGCCCATCAAGGGCTTAGGCTCTGCATGGTTGGAAGCCTGGTTCTGGAGGCTGGGTCCCATGTTGGGACAAGTGCATCACTGGGCTCCAGACTCTGGGACACTGTGATTCAGTGCAGCATGGCACACACATCCTGGACTGCTACATGGAGACTGAGAACAGCATACCTCGGATTCTGAGAGAGAGAGCTGCTGCAAGAAGATGGTGACTCTGAAACACCCCAGTGCACATTCAGGAGAAGATGGACATTTGTTTGCATCACTAGCTTAAGGACAGATAAAGAAATGGGGGAACTTCTGGGCATGGTTTTGGCTTGTAATCTTTTGGGGAGCAAGAAAAGTTCTGAGTCTCATGGGAGAGAAGGGCACAGAGCAAGGGTGTTCTCAGCACCCTCCCCACAAGTTCAAACCCTATTAATAAAAACCTGTTTCCTTCAATACAAATCACAGGGTCATGTGGACAAACACCATTCTGCACAATTACAATTCTTTCTGTCTTCAAAGGAAAATTAGAATTTTGTAAAACTTTGTAGTGAGAAGGAAAAATATTATAAGCATTTACTAAAAGTTCTTTCAAGAAAATTGTAATGAAGATTATTATGAAGTTTTGCGATACAATTTAGACTTTGCTGTCTCTTTAAAATAGTTAAATAATGGCACAGCCAGCTAGCTTAGTTGGTAGAGCATGAGATTCTTAAAATAGTTAAATAATGAAACATAATTCTTTTTCAAAATTTTGATATCAATATTTAGTTTTGATGGAATATCATGTCTCCAAGACTGTCTGCAAAGTGATCCAGTAATATTTGGCTAACAGATGCAAATAAATGCCAACATTTCACTAAAATGTCTTTTGGATTGCTATATCTTTATGAATATTTTTAGTATCTGGACATGTGGGGTATGGAATAATAATCTTGCATTTCAAACATAGCCTCCATGTAGAGAAGGCTGCTTGTGGGAAGGTGGCTATCCATTTTGCTGTTTGACAAAAACCTGGATCTGTCAGTTGGAGAATTCTAAATCAATAAGAAAAAGATAAATTACCTCTTTAACTTCTTTCATATGGATGGGACTCTTCTACTTCAAGAGGTGATTTGTGAACAGGACACTTACTGACATTTGTTTGTTTTTACATTGATTTATTTTAACCAGCTCTATCAGTATTAAAATTAGTGGAAATTCTTAGTTCTCAAATTGTCAGTGTCCCTTTAAATAATGGTGTAAATTTTATCTTTATCTATGTCCTTACAAGTAAGTACTTTAGTGATAAGTTTGAGAGGACATGTCTGGAGCTGCTAATCAAGTGTCACTTTAAATGAGAATTCCCAGTTGTTGTTTAATAGAGTTGGCATTTTTAAATTAAATATTTTGTATGCTTCCTTATTAACTCTTAACTCTTAACTCTCCAGTGGGGGGCAGTGATTTGGAGTATTCACCTATATAACATATTTATTTTTTATGTATTATGTTCCAGACTCTGTGTTGGCCCTAGGGAAATAATCAATTATATGATGATATTCCTTTACCTTCCAAAGGAATAACAATTTAATGTGAAGACAGCCTAGTAACAGATAAATCCAAATTCAGTACAAATTGAAGGAGCTATAATAGTGGTAAGCACAAAGTAGCATCGAAATTGATGAGTACAAAAACTATTTTGAGCAGTGGAAAAAAGTCTTGATAGGCATATTGCATCAAATGGAGAGTACTTTGAAGGTGACAAGTTTAAGCATGTGAGAATACACACTTTTTCATAAATAAATTCCATTTGGGGGGTTTCCCCCTTGTATGTGTTTGCACAGAAACATATACCTGAACATTTATAGTCACTTTATTTATAATACACCAAAGTGGAAACACCTCAATTATCTAACAATGGATGCATGGATAAACAAAATCTGAAATATCTCTGCACTGGAATATTATTCAGCCATAAAAAAAACCCAAAAACAAGGAACTGATACATGGATATTCATGTTGTGCTTCTTTGTTTCTGTTTGAGACATGAGGATGAGGGATGTAAAACAGGTTAGGACTGCAATCACCACCAGCTTCTGCTGACCTGAACTGCACAGTCAATAAGACATACTCTCCCTCATTCTCCTTCCACATGTTCCCCCAAGTCTCTCACATCATAGGCATGAGAAAATATAGGGTTGTGGAACTGGTTTTAATTTATTTTACCATTCAGAAGTTTACCAGGTTGAAGAGAAATACATTTTTAAAAAATTAACAAAAATAAAAGAAAAATAAACAATGCCAAAGGACAAATTTGATTAAACGTTATATTCCTGAGATACACTTTACTTGATCGTAATGAATTTTACTTTTTATAAGTTTCTGTGTTTGATATGCTTGCATTTTTCTAGGAAGTTTTGCATCCCCATTATCTAAATATAATAGCAGAGCTTGTAGGTTAAGTGCTTTAGAGCAAGAAAAAGATTGAGTTCTGGGTTAAATTCTGGCCCAGAGTACAGGATATAATTTATTCTAAGTCATTGCTGTTCATTTTAACAGTGTTAATAAAAATCCTTTGCCTTTCTAATGAATTTATACTTTAAAATTGCTTTTATGAGCATTATTTAATAAGATTTTCACGATAAATTTCTGGAGGAATATTCACTTTTTTCATTGTTTTTGATAAAGCAACTAACATTTGAAAAGATAAAATGATTTGCTCAAGTTCTTAGAGTTTAGAGGACTGTACTTTAAAATAGCTATTATTTTGGAATATAACATTTCTAACTCCAATTCAGTATCCTTAACATTTCCTGTACCTTTGTACTTCTTAAGTTTAGCCTAATATTTTGGTATAGATGGTTTGTTTTCATACTTCTGGCCACCCAATTCTATACCCTTTTCTTTTCCTCTGCCCATGTTCAGTCCTGAAGCCCTAACTATGTAGGATCTGCATAATCTATTTCCCAAATCTTCACACACCACAACACATCTCAAGCATCACAGCTGTCTTAGAGCTTTCATTTATAGCATCTTCAAGAACTATGCTTCACTGACTTTAAGATACTACTGGTTATCAGATGCCTTATCAATAACACTATTAATTTACTAATGACACTATTACTATGAAATGTATTATTGCACATTACACTGTGAAATGGTGCTTTCTCATCACATTCTTTATAATCCTAATAGTAGAAATGTTAAAGTGTAAAAAAAGCTGCTTCATTTATCTATTGCTGTGTAATGATCCACTTCCAAATTTAGCAGCTTAGTATAAAAAATCATTAGTAGCTTTTTTGGTTCTGTGGGTTGACTGGACTCAACTGAGCCGTTCTCTCTTGGGTTTTCTCAAGCAACTGCATTCCAATAGGAGTTATGACTGTAGTAATTCAAGGCATCACTGGGATCAATGAACCAGAAGGATCATTCACATGGATGGCATTTGAGGCTGACTATTGAAGGAGAGTTCAGATAGAGCTATTGAATAGACTACTTAAACATAACTTCACATGGCATTTGCTTCTCACAGTATAGAAACTGCATTCAAAGAACAAGCATTCTGAAGTGCATCCCAAAGAGAGAAAGTAGAAGCTGCCAATCTAATTAAGGGGTGGGCCTGTAACTGTAGCACCATTACTTCACTTACAATTTACTGGTAAAAGAAGTCACAGGACCTCCTTTATTCGAGTGAATAAAGAAATAGACTATCATGATGGAAGATTGACAAGTGCAAATATATTACAAATATAAATATACTTCTGTGAGTTCAAGAATGATTTGAGGATATACGCCAAGCTTCTTAATTATGATTTCTCCTTGTTATAGAGATTTGGAAGGAGTGACTCCTTTACAGGACTACAAATTTAAATCTTGGGATTATTACAGATTTTTATTTTTTGTGTTTTCCCCTTATATTCTAAGTACATTTTAAAGAGCATTAAAAAATGTTCAGAATTAATATTGATTAACTGCCCTTTCCAAATTTTCTATGATGCTTCCAGGGATAGAGTGATTACTACCATTGAAAGTATAATTTATCTATATTTTTCAAATTCTTTTTTTCTAACAATTCCTTTAAAATACCACTGTTACATTTTTATTCCTCATGTTTGCATAGGCATCAACCTCTTAAAGAAATAAGACTTCACAACTTTATTCTTCATATCTCAGAGCCCACATTTTTGGTAGTGAAGTAAAACTTAGAAAGACAAGTGGAATCCTTTGAAAAAGTGAGGATTAGAAATCATTTCTCTTAATCCTTTGTGTTATATAGATTGCCATAATGATGGGAAGATGAAGGAATTGGGGGGATTCTGGTGGTATTATTTAGCTATTTCACCATACTAACTCTTGGTGAAATTTTCTCTTTCTCATTTTCGCTTAATCTAGGTAAGACCATGTTTCAAGAAAGGTTTCTAAAAAGTCAGGTAAATGGCTTCTACTTCTTTCTACAGTTGACCTTGAAACAGCACAGAGGTTGGGGACATTTATCTCCTGCACAGTCAAAAATCCACGTATAACTTTGACTCCCTCAAAACTTAACTGCAATTTGATTGACGCTGAGCAGAAGCCTTGCTGATAACATAAACAGTTGATTGACATATGTTTTATATGTTGTATGTGTTATGTACCATATTCTTATTGTGAAGGAAAGAATGTCCAGCCTATAGATACACAAGACAGAACCAGATTGGGCTGATACAAGAAAGTCAGCCTTCTCCAGCTAAGTACGAAAGAAGAACAGAGTGAGTAAGTTTTTGTTTTTGTTTTTGTTTTTTACAAATGAGAAAAATGTTTACTAAGCACACAGTTTAATAGTTCTCCTTTAACAGAATTTTACATATATGAACACAACCTGAAGGCAATTAAAGTTTCAAGTAACACACTACATAGGGTGCCTAGTCTATAACTGAAAAGCTGCTGAAGTTTGTGACATGCCACTATAAATGTATTATGAAAAATTATAAATTATTTGACGATTATTCTGATAACCTCTTGAATGCAGCAATAGTGTGTGGCTCTGTAGCTCCATATTGGCAAAATTCATGGACATAATCATCTTCCACCATTACAGATAGTCCATATTCCAGAAGGAAGCTGATGAGACAAGACTTCAACTTTTCTATATCTCTTTCAATTTGGTAATTATATACCCCTGGATATCTACCATGTTGTTTATGAAATCCATCCATAGCCTGTAGCATTAAGTATAATACCATCTCATTATCTGGATTGTCCATGCTGAAGATAATTTCATCCCTGTTAACTGCACTTAAGCCATATTCCTCAGCTAAGGTTCAACACCTTACCACTCGAAGAAGTGCAGAATTGCTGCAGAGTAATTTTAATTCTTTTTCTGAAATGGACTCTTGTCCCTGGCCTATAGACTTTCCCAATTTGGCCACATGATTACCCACAGCAGTAGCATCTTCCTTGGCTTTATCATGGTAAACATTTTGCAGTTTTATATATTTGGCAGAATCTGTAATCCTGTTAGGAATTGTGCCTTGGACACAATCTGAGGACCTGCCCAGAAACAAAATCTCAAGTGTTTGAGTAAATGCCCTACAGAATGGCAGTTTTATAGCTTATTTTGTGCACTAGAATCAAATGAGGAGATGTAAGGAAGGTTACATGAAATCCAATGGTGGTAGATTAAATAAGTGGGAGAAAGCAAAGCAAGGAAGCCTCTAGGACTGGATAAAAAGCAAAATGAAGAGACACATACTTCTTTCACACTGGTGGGTGCAGGATAGTTAACATTTAGTATTTACGGCACATAGAGATGGAATGTAGGCAACAAGGTACAAAGAGGAGCTTTGTGGTCTTGCACTCTGGTGCCAGAGTTGTGCCTTTGAGAGTTCTGGAAAAGAATATTACTCTGTCATTTCAAAGGTGTGTTATCCTAGATGCACAGAAACAATAGACAGACCTCACTTAAGGTAAAGATTAAAGTTTATCAGCAAAAGTACGGGCCTAGGATGTGACTACCCACCATGACCTGTATAGTTAGGAATTTTTATGTTCAAACCATTACCTGTGGTGACTTTCGGTCAGCACCTTTGCCAGGCCCACCACGTGCCCCTTCCACCCTTAGCTGAGCTTGTCATTAGTATATGGCCCCCTTTTCTTTAACATTACACTAAAGTAAGTTAGAGAAAAGATGTTAAGAAAATCATGAAGAAGAGGAAATATTTATAGTATTTATTGAAAAAATGTGCATATAAGTGGACCTGCATACTTCAAACCCATGTTGTTCAGGGGTCAACTGTATGCTATTCCTTTACCTCTGGATATCCCCTTTCCTCAAAAGGGCCACATCTACCAAAAAGGGGAGAGATGGAGTACTTGGAACAGCAACACTATTGATTCCCAGTAGTAGGAAAAATAAGTGATGATTATTTTGTAATCACTGCAGGACACTATAGGCATTCATAATTACTATGAACTCAACTTTAAATCTTCATCTTGTAACTAGAAAAGACACCGGCAGTCAGGCTACCAGTCACTACCAAACCTAATAAGCAATGATAGTGATTGAATCTTTATGGGCACTTTATTCAGATGGCCGATGATTTGAGAAGATGGTGGGTTCACACCCTAAGAGACCACCTTCCCTTTTCTTTCCTGGCCAAGAAGTTTTATAAGGTGGGGGTGAATGGATAAACAAAGAGTGGTAAGGGCTTTGAAATTCAAGCAGGATTAGATGAGCAAAGCTTCAGCATTCCTGTTCTGGGCAGTTAGCTGTTTCCAGGGGATGGTGGTAGTCTGCTCTCCCTGTAGCACAAAAGGTCCGGGTGTCCCCAGGCAGCAATCTTCTATCAGTGCCCCAGAGGGCCAGCTGTTTTCCCAAGAGCCAGGAGGGGCCTTATCTGTAGTTTCTGAAACAAAAGCTTTAACATACACATTATTTGCTAGACTTATAACTTTTGCCTTAAGCTAAAATTTTCCAAGTCTTGAGTCCCCTATCAATCTTATTTTTAGTAAACCCTCATGAGGTGAAAGAACTGAAAATTAAAGTGCAGGTTTCTGAAGACATCAAAATAAAGTCTTTGAGAGTTTAAAAATTGATATGCTCCAAATCTGTCATAGAGGATTTTGTATATGTTTTTCTTTCATTTACTGTGATGCTTTCTCCATGGGCCACAATGCTTTCTGAACATCTATTCAAGCGTGCTGTAACAGTAGATACTGGAGTAATGAGAAATGATTTTATGATCTTTATAGTTCCTTTCCCCTTTCCGGATTTTCTCCCTTCCTGTCCATAAAACTTGAAGAGCACCACTTATCTTTCTACAGATCAGATTGACACTAACTAAGGTGTATCCAGAGTTTGAGGCTGATTCTGTTATGACAGGTAATAAATCACCTGAACATTCTTTTCTATATTTGAGGAGGTGTCAAAATCTCTTTTCTAGCAAGCTGATTATAGATTATTTTTTCCCCTCAGATGGCAAGAGCTTTCACACCCATACCAATTTTCCAGTGGCTGTTGAACTAATGCCCCAGTTCCAATTAAATTCTTATATTTCTTGTCATCTGTTTTCTGGTCACAAAAGGGATGGAATCCTGAAGGTACTGATATTGGGATCTTTTTTCATATATTAATACATAGTCAGAGAAAACACTGTTATTAACCTTATAAGTAATTACTCCCCATTTTTTTCTATTCAAAATAAGGAGGAAGTCCAGAGAGATTTATCAATAATATTCTTTCCTACATTCCATTCTCAGAGTGATAACACTAGGGAGAAAAAATTATAGGCCTGTGACCATCTGATCAAATACAAATTAAATTTGTTGAATTTAGCTGGACTTTCAGTATTCTTCTTCATCTTTCTTACAAAGGATACTTCATACTTGTTTTTCACACTCTTGCTTCCTTTTAGCAGATGACCCAATCTTTTGCTTTAGCTAGAAAATTTCTCTTTTTCACAGGAAAGGGGCTTTCACCATTCTTCTCATTCTTTGATTTCTGTCACAACTTGCTCTTTTGTTATCCTCCCACATCCTGCCCCCAAACCCTCATGACATCCTGTACCAGCCTTTGCAGCCTGCCCTGAAGCTCATCAAGTCTTCCCTTCAGGGAAAAACCTTCTCTTGAGTCTCCCAGAATTGCCTTTTCTTTGCTTTTATCTCCATAGTCTAAATCCTTTTTTTTTTTTTTTTCACTCCCTACTCTGACTATAGTTCTCTTTGTGGTAGAAGCCTGTCTCTCACAGATCAGCAGTAGATTCCTAGTACCTAACAATCAGTTTATCTTAGTTTTTATTCTTTGACATCTCTATGCAGACTGTTTGTTATCTTCCTCCTCTGTATTTAAAAGCTTCCCACTTTTGTTTTCTGTGATTTCCAACTTCTCTGGTAATTCCACCTTCTTTCAGCTGTTTTTCTTTTTATTTTTCCTCCTAACATTGTTACAGGGTGCAGCCAAGATGGGGGGCCCCAAATAGGCATTTGAAATGGGGTCCAGAACTTAAGGTGTCTAGGAGATTTTGGGATGTCTCCATCCCCCCCCCCCCACCCTGGCCCAAGGTGTGGGTTGGGGGAAGGGACAAATGGAGCAGGGCCATTGAGAGCTGTTTAGCATAGCAACAGCCTTGCAGCTAAGCTCTGGCATGGTAGTTTGGCATATTTGGCATATCTATAACCTTTGACTGGTTGCATAGATATGTTAAGTAGCTGTGATCAGCTCTAAGCCAGGGGAATGGAAGTAACTTCCCCACCCAGATGTAACTGGGCGGGGCGGGTCCCCTGAGTTACAGCGCCTGCGTGGGAGCTCAGAGAGGATTGGCTCCAGGACATGGGGCCATGCCTGCCCAGACTCATGATGGCAGCCCAGTAAAGCTGGAAGGATACGAGTTCTGGCATGTGAAGCCGACTGGAGGAGGAGAGCCATGCACAGCCCTGAGAAGAAGAGCCATGTGCAGCCATTGGGGGAGAAGCACGCGGCCTTGACAGAGTGGGGACTCCCGTGACCCTGGGAGAGAAGACCACGTGCCTGTGCCAGAGTGGGTACCCCCACAGCTTTAGAAGGGGGAACCACCGCCTGGTTTTAGCAGAGATCCTGGCGACTCAGCTGAGGGTGCCGGGAACCCAGAGAGGTCTCCCAGTCGAGACTGAGCACTAACTGGGAAGAACCAGAGGACTGCCTGAGCCATGGACTTCTATTTCCTTTCCTGAGATATGGTACTCTAGACTGGGCAAAGGGGGAAGGAAGGAAGGACTGTGTCTGTTTGTGGGTGTTTTAAGGGACTTTGGGATTTTGGTGAAGACATTAGGTCACTACTTTAAGTTTGCATAGCATTAAATAAACATTTCCTTTCCTTATCACAAATCTCTGGCATTGAGAGACGTCTTTCCTAGGGCGGCGGACATAACGGACCCGGGGCCTTCTTTCAATAATAGTCTATCATCCCAGGCCCCCCTTGTTTGTTCTGTAACAACATCACCTAGGTGCGTTCTATTTCTCAGCATTCTATTCTCAGCCTTTCATATATTTATTTTCTATCCCAGAGAGGTTATCTAAACTTTTAGTTTTGAAACCAAGGGTCATTGTAATTCTGATTTGATTTTAACTTTAGTTTTTAAATAACCATGTTTCTTTCTTCTCTCTTAGTGCTCTTCACTGACCTGACCTTAGTCTCCCATCTTGACCATTGACCTCTGTGGCAGCAGAAGACTCAAGCCCAGCCCTGACCCATGGTCATACGTTTAAGCCCCAGACAGGCTACAGGTAACAACTGTGGATGAAAAGGGGCCACATGCTAAACCTGACAAGCTCAGGGCAGGCCTGCCTGGAAGCCTTACAAACACAGAAACCTAAAGTAGCCACATAAGATAGTCTAAAATTAAAAGTTTTTGACTAAAAGCAGTTCTTGGAGGGTAATCATGTCCTAAGACAGTGTATTTCTCTAACAAAGGTCAATCTTCATCCCGACTAAGCCTGTCTGCTGTTTTTTTGAAGCTGGAAGAGCCAGGGTTCCTGCTCTCTGTCACTTACCAGACCCCATAGGCAGAGACAGGGATTGAATCTTTGTGAACGCTTTATTCAGAAGACCTGTCATCCGAGAAGATGGTGGGTTTGTACCCTAGCAGAACTCAGAACATCTTAAATTCCATTTTCAACTGACCCTTTTTATAACGAAAACAAAGTATAGGTAAGGGGATTGGAATTCAGGGAAAAAGTTAATCAAATAAAAAAAGCTGCAGCATTCTTTCATCCATGCCCTGGGCTGTGGTCTTCATCTGTGTCTTGGGTGGTGGGTGGTGGGCCTCCGTCCCTAGAGTACAATGGCTCAGATACCATCTTGATTGCTTGCAGTCCTCCTGAGACACAAAGGTGGAACTGCTTGTGGTCTCCTGGAGTCACTGTGGGTCATACCTTCAGTCCCTGAAACAATACCTTTTTACATGAATTGATTACTAAGATTATTAGTTATTACCTGAAACTACATTTTTTCCAACATTTGAGCCCTCCATCATTTTTACATTTAGGATAACATACCTGATAGCATGTCTTTGCAAAAATAATTTCTCTTTTTCTGGACCCCTCATACAACAGGCCACACCCTGTGGAGAGCAAAGGTCCCCTCATTGTTATTGTTATTATGTTAATTGTTGACTATTAACTATCCTATTCACTTGTGTAAAAGAAGTTGGTGTCTGTCACTTTACCTTTTACCCAGTCCCAGAGGTTCCACCCCACACCCCACCGCTTCTTTGCTTTCTCCCACCTACCTAATCTATCGCCAGTAGATTTCATATAACCTACTTACCTCTTCTCTTTTGACTGTAATATATAAAATAAGGTGCATAACTGCCATTCACTGGAACATTTTCTTAACTCATTGAGGTTTTGCTTCCTGGCAGTTGTCATTAGTTTGGCTCAAATAAATTCATAAAAATTCTCTATGGGTTTGAACGTGCCTTACATTGGTATAACCTAATCTAATTTATATTTCAGCTCTTGAGCTCTAAGGCAGGTCAACCCCCTTGGCTATCTCTCTTTGAAACTGGTTCTGAAAACAGAAACTGACCTCAGAGCTGTCCTTGAGACCTGAAGAAATGATTTATTGCCCTTACCTTACCTCTGACCAATCAGCTCCTAACATGACTCTGAACCCCTAACCCTTGGTGTCTTGTAATATTGCTCTATATAATCTGCAGCCTACATGCCATCAGAGACTTGAGTCTTTTAGAGCACAGGCTTGTGTATTTCTGAATTGGCCATTTCTAATAAACTAATTTCTTTTTTTATGCAAATCCCTGCTTATGTATTTATAAGCAGGCAACAGGCAGATGAACTTAATTATTTGGGTTTGGTAACAGTTTTAGTACCTACTCTTAAAATACATTTTCAAAATCTGTATCTCCTAAATTGCTTCTCTTTCTGTATTTTAGCTTTTCAAGCAAAAAATCTGGGTGCTATTTGTAAATTTTTCCACTTCCATTCTCCCCATTTAGACCAATAAACATTGAATGGGAATAGAATTTGGCACACGGAAATGTGCCTCTTTAGCATAAAAATTATCTTTAGCTGATTACTTTTTAAGAAACAGCAGACACAGGAAAAGTTCTAAAAACTGAGTAGAACTTATACTTTTCTAAGGGATTATTTACATATCTAAGGGAAATCTATTTGTAAGGATGTATCCCACTCTGAAACACAAGGAGGAAGATGACAATTTCTAGAGACTCTTATCAGGAGAAGACAGGCCTGAAATCTACATTACAACTATACCCTTATTTACAGACTTTTTTTTCTATAAAATGCCTTCTTTTATCTTTAGTTGGAGATAGTATTTAAGCTGGTGGCTTGGGCCATATTAGAGAGTTAGTCTGTTTTCCTGAGTGTCTTCCTTGTATATAGGAAATATACATGTTATTAAATGTCTATTCATTTTTCCACTATTAATCTGTCATTTTATTACAAGGTGGTCTCAGCCAGGAACCTCAAAGAGTAGAATAATTTTATTCTTCCTCCTCTAAAATAAACAAGAGTAACTCAAAATTACTTCTACCTGATTCATTTCTTTCATTAAGAATTCACTGGTTCATTTCTCTTTAAAACTTCATAATCCCTTGTCTAGACATGTGAAATAGTTTCCTAACTCTTTACATCTTAAGTTTCTCTTCCCTATATTTGTTTCTCTAACTTACTAGCATATTCTCTCTAAATGCATGCTTAAACATATCTCTTATAGAGATTTTGACTCTTCAAAGTATGCTTCACTCAATATAAGATTTATTTCTCTCTCAAATTATCATTATCATGTGATAAATCAATGTCTGCTTATATTTTAATTTTGCAAATGGAAAAAAATGAAACTTTAAACACATAAGCCTGAGGTTGCTCTGAGATCTGAAAATATTAGAATCTAAATTGCAATTGTTTGCTTATCATGCTGGCTATTTATACTTATTCCAACTCAGAAAGCTTCAAAATAAGTAAATAAACAATAAAGTAAACAAATATTACTGGTATCTGCCATGATAGGTGGGAACCCATTGAATAAAATGCAGTAAAAATTTAAAGTAGGGCTTGTCATCTTGGCTGGATACTGAAGTCACCTAGGGAGTTTGAAAAAAAAAAGTTGATGTTTAAGTTTTACTAGAATCTCTGGAGATGGGGCTCTGACATCAGTATCTCTCTCTCTTTATCTCCATATGTGTGTGTATAATTTTTAAAAACATTTCAGTTGATTAAAATCACAAGTAGGATTGAGAACCAACAGTCTGACTTGCTACCCAATATGTTGTGAAGGAGGAAGAAACTTTCCTCTACCCTCAAGTTTCTCTTTAATGGCCTAATAGTTAAATCTAAATGAGACAGATTAACAAGAGGACATAACCAAATTCAATCACTTACATATGCACAGGAACCCCACATAGATGAGAGTCAGAGACCCCCCTGCAGGAGAGGTTCAGAGACAGAATGGGAAAATGAGATGCTTCATGACATTCTGAGCCAAGGATGTTGTAAGCTGTCTTGGGGCTTCAGAAGGGAAGAAGGTCATTGCAGGACAGTAAGAAGAGCAGAAGTTTGGTAATTAGTAGTTTTCCCTAACATACAGATGGTCAAAAAATGTTATTTCTGCCAAGAACTCTTACTATGGGTAAGGCTCCTATTTTACATGCTAAGGGAGAGGTAAAAGTTTCTTATGAGACTGCAGGGTCTTGATTGCCTTCAATTCAAATAATTCACATGCCCAAGTGTCACATTTAGGGGAAGCCAGTTCTGAACCTCTACTATGTGATCCTTTTGGTGCAGGTGTTCCAAGGGTCAGGGGACCCAGAGGTCTATGACCTGTGGGTTCTTGGCTTCATGCAGCAAAGAATTCAATTAAGGGCCTACATAGGATTTAAAGTGAAAGTGTGTTTATTAGTAAAGCAGTGAGACAAGGAATGGGCTATTCCACAGACAGAGCAGTCCTTTAGTGGAATTTGCTTCCTTTATTGAGGTTCATTTAATGAAAGGGGGTTTGGTATTTAATAAGTGGGGAGGGAATATTCAGGATCTTCCCAGGCAGAGGGTGGGGATTACTCAGAGAAGTATGGTCTGCCATTTCGTGTCCTTATATGGGCTTTCCATTTCTGGTCTAGGCAGCTCCAGGTGCATCAATTAACATGCTATTGAATTGCACTGGGGGTATAATGAGACTATGGGTTATCATTGGGTGAAATTAGTCACCATGTGGGATTGATCTGGTCTGTCTGGTTTTAGTCATCCATCTAGTGGGGAGTGGTCTTACTTCCTTGTTGACAATTCCTCTCACCACATACTCTATCTCACTCTGACTTCAAGTAACAATATTACTCTCAGAGCTACTTAGAAACACAAAATCTGGGATGTGACCTGTGATTCTGTACTTCTAAGGCAAATTCTGAAAGTGGTCTATGGGATGTTACAGAAAATGTATTTAAGGAAAATTAGATTACACAGAGTTAAATAGAACTATTTAGTGCTTTTATATGCAAATGTATTAAATTCCTCTCTAAGAAAAGGTATGGTATTCACAATTGAACAAATTTACTTATCACTGTTATTGTTTTGTGAGTTGTTGGTTTGTTTTTCATAGTATTTCCTAGGACTGAAATGTTTGACAGAGTACTTAAGAAAACAATTGGTATAACAATGTTTCTCATAGGAGAACTATTGGCATTTTTGATGGCATATTTATAATGGTACTTATTATTAAGGCATTCTTTGTTTTACACATTTCAGGAAGTTTTGCATCCCTGACCCCTGTTCATTAAAGTCAGCACCACTGCCTAGTGAAGAATAAGCCCTGCCCATAAGTTACCAAACAATGTTAAAGGGTGGTACTCCAGATTGAGAACTATCTTTTAGCTAGTCATTGGACAAAAAGAACAAAGGAGATCAAGTTTACCAATTGGAAATGGTTTTCACTACAAATCTCTGAGCCTTATTAACATTGGCCTAAATTTTTCTTATCTTTGTTTGGACCGATATGTAAAACATCAATCCCTGCTGGTGCCATATCTAGACTTGTTAAGCCCTCATTAAGAGCACTTCCAAGAGCTAGAGAGGTCCGAAGTCATCATAAGGATTCTGTTCTGTACAGAGATTACAGAATCCCATACCTGATAGGGAGCATTGCACACTGATGAGGGTTAAGTTGCTGGGGCCATTCAGATCACATCAACCTTAGCTTTCTATCCTCATCTTCCATATGTCCACTAGGATTATCTTTTTCCTAAGTCACTGATCATATTATTTCATTCCTTTACCAAAAAATCCTATATCAGTTTCCTATTTCTAAACATTACAATCTAGATCCTCAGTGAGACATTTAAAAAATCATAATATTTGAACAAATTGCCTTTTTCACATGTACCTGCACACTCATATACACATGCAATTTTTCTATTTCTCTCTCTGTGTCAATTCTAGTAACAAGCTCTTTCTGACTGAATTCTCACTATTTGCCAAATGAGCTATATACTTTGTATCTCTAAGTTTTTGCTCTTATTACTTGGAATGCCCTTTTCAACTTGACTTTCTAACAAAAATTCTACTTAACTTTCAAAATATCTTATAAATGTCACCTCTCTGCAAAAAGTTCTCCAACATTTCTAGTTCTTTCTGCTCATAGCTTCAGACTCATACCATCCACAGCAGTGATCTACCTGGAATTAGAAGGAGTGTTGGCTGATGTGGAAGATCTCTTTTTCCCTTTCCCACATTCCCACTTGGGCTCTTAGAGGAGAGTGCTCTGTAGACCTGATGTCCTCTGATATCAGGCTGAGAAGGCAGCTTCCATCTTCTATGAATCTCTTCACTTGCCCTTTCTTATAAAAGAAATAGTTGTTAATCTACTTTGTGAGGCTCTGACATGTAATGAGCAACATTGTTCAACCAGCTGTTAGAGTTATTTTGCCTAGATATTAGAAAGTACAGTCTACTCTTTTCCTGGTTCTGCCTAATGAATAAGATTAGTGGAAAGACTTTCCTGTATATTTTGCCTCCATGTGGTAAGAATCTTTAGTCAGGGGCCTAATACCACCTCCTAAAGGCAGTAACCTCAGTCTCTCTCTGTCTCCATCTCTCTTTCCATCTGCTCTCCCAACACCCCCCGCGCGCGCGCGCGCGCGCGTGTGTGTGTGCGCGCGCGGGCACCTATGTTTCTCTTTGTCTCCTTTTTCTCCTTACCTGGCTGTGTATGTTCTCTGTTGCTCTCTGTCTGACTTCCTCTCTCCTTTCTCTGTGAATAACTGGAGTGTGTGAAAGGCCTGAATTATCTGTAGTTTATTAAGTCAACTGCTTTCTGTAGGTGGGTGTTCTAGGCTATAAACATGGATGGATTATAAAAAGACTCTATTTGACTTACATCTAAGCCACATTTTTTAATCTGCTTTTACTTTGAGAGACCTGTGCTTTGAGGTTATAGGGCACTTGCTTACCAGATTAGAGCTTTTCAGTTTGTTTATATTTTCTCCTCCTCTTTCCATTAGATAGAACTTGTACAGAATCCTCCCACTTGATCTCTTTTGGTATATTGGAGGGTGCAGGGAGTGCTGGGACAAACTATGGCAGCAGCTCTAGAGTGGAAATGTTGATTCTGATTTTTTTGGAAGTGCAGAATAAATGAAAAAGCTTGCATTTACAGAGGCAATTTTTATAAAGAAAAACCAGATTTCATTTAAGTAAGACCCCCTTAGGACTGGGCCAGGAAAATTAAGATATTAATGTTGGAAGACTATTGGGCTTGATGTAGAAAGATATTGTGGAAAAGGAATGCAGCATCGGTAGGATCTGGTGTCAAGATGTAATACTATAGCAAATGTTTAAAGTTTGAAAGAATACAAGAGCCTTTGAGAGTCTTCACATGATTTTTCTCTCTAATTCTTATTTCCCAAATACCATTTAGATGTCTCTACCATGGCCTTTTGTAGGATGATCCAAACTGTTAGTAAGTTCTAGCTGCTGGAAACAAAATTTGCTTAGCATAACATCTGAAAGTATTATATTGGTTTTTGCATTTTAGAGATAAAAAGCAGGTGTGGTTGTAGAGCTGATTATGTGATATTTTCCTGAGACTTATTGGCTTTTTGAACTCTTTATAAAAGTGGAACTTAAAAGAGTCTTAGAATAGGATTAATATAGCTCCAGAGACATTTAAAGAGTCATAGCTATGCGGAGAAATCCAGATATTATTGGAGAGAAAATTTGGGGGTTGAGACTGAAAACTTCTTATTTGAACTCCTTTAAATTATAAAGAGTGGGTGTTTTATTTTTTGGACTTAATTTTTTTATTGGGGGAATTAAACATGTTTTTTATATTGCAAAACCTATATTATTTTGAATACTCTTATGGTACCTCACAGCACTCACTATCCTACATGCCCTTAATAGAAACACTGGACTAGATAACAAGAAAATTGGACTTCTGGCCAAGATGGAGGCATAGGTAGATATACTGTGCCTCCTCGCACAACCAAGATAGGGACAAAAATAATTTAGAAACAGAATAATAACCAGAACTGACAGAAAATTGAACTGTATGAAATCGAACAACCAAGAAGTTAAAATAGACCCATTCATCCAGACCGGTAGGAGGGGTGGAGATGGGTAGCCGGGCACGGGTCACAGCGTGGAGAGCAGAGAGCATTGGGACTGGACACATAAGGCATCTGTGGTGCGTAAGACGGCAGCGGGTGTACCCTGAGTACGCAAGAGGCAGCTGGCAGACCTGGGACTAGGGGTGGCAAATGTCAGACCCAGCTAGGCGGGAATTGTGAAGCAAGGCACTGTGTGCAACCCAGGATCACAGTTCTGGGAAAGAGCCTCAGGACACTGATTGAAAACACCTGTGGGGGTTGAGGCACAGGGAGGGACTCCCAGCCTCACAGGAGAGGTCCTTGGAAAGTCCCGCAGGGTGCACAAGCCCACCCACATGGGGATTGGCACCAGAGAGGCCTGGTTTGCTTAAGGGAAGTGGCGGAGGGGACTGAGGTCCTACAGAGAGCGGAGCAAGCGCCATTGTTCCCTCTTGACCCCACCCCCACATACAATGTCACAACCCAGTGGCTGTGGTGCCCCGCCCTGGTGAATACCTAAGGCTCCACCCCTCATACGTAACAGGCACAACCAGACCAAAGGGTGGAGGGGGAAGTTGGCTCAAACAGAACTGAAAGCCCCAGAAGCTTTCCTTTTAAGCGACTAAGAGATAGCCAACCTATCAGATGCACAGTTCAAAGCACTGGTGATCAGGATGCTCACAGAATTGGTTAATTTTGGTCACAAATTAGATGAACAAATGCAGGCTATGATAAGAGAAATGAAGGAAAATGCACAGGGAACCAATACTGATGGGAAGGAAACTGGGACTCAAAATAATAGAGTGGACCAGAAGGAAGAGAGAAACAACCAAACAGAAAAGAATGGAGAAATAAGAATTCAAAAAAATGAGGAGAAGCTTAGGAACCTCCAGAACATCTTTAAATGTTCCAACATCTGAATTATAGGGGTACCAGAAGGAGAAGAGGAAGAGCAACAAGTGGAAAACTTATTTGAACAAATAATAAAGGAGAACCTCCCCATTCTGGCAAAGGAAACAGACTTCCAGGCAGTCAAGGAAACTCGGAGAGTCCCAAAGAAGTTGGACCCAAGAAGGAACACACCAAGGCACATCATAATTACATTAGCCAAGGTAAAAATGAAAGAAAGAATCCTAGAAGCAGCAAGAGATAAGGAGACAGTAACCTACAAAGAAGTTCCCATCAGGCTGTCAGCTGATTTCTCAGAGACCTTACAGGCAAGAAGGGACTGGAAAGAAGCATTCCAAATCATGAAAGACAAGGACCTACATCCAAGACTGCTCTATCCAGCAAAGCTTTCATTTAGAATGGAAGGGCAGATAAAGTGCTTCTCAGATAAGGTCAAGTTAAAGGAGTTCATCATCACCAAGCCCTTATTATATGAAATGTTAAATGTTAAAATCTAAGAAAAAGAAGATAAAAAAATGTACAGTAAAATGACAGCAAGCTCACAATTATTAACAACCACACTTAAACAAAAACAAAAAGAAACTAAGCAAATAACTAGAACAGGAACAGACCCACAAAATGGAGATCACATGGAGGGTTAGCAACAGGGGAGTGGGAGGAGGAGAGAGGGGGAAAAGGTACAGAGAGTAAGTAGCATAGATGGTAGGTAGAAAATAGATAGGGGGAAGGCAAGAATAGTATGGGAAATGTAGAAGCTAAAGAATTTATGACACATGGACATGAACTAAAGGGGGGGAATGTGGGTGGGAGAGGGTGTGCAGGGTGGAGAGGAATTAAGGGGGTGTAATGGGATAACTGTAATAGCATAATCAATAAAATATATTTAAAAAAAGAAAATTTAAGATGGAAAAGTAAGTTAGAATAAAATATAATTAATATCCTTCATTTATTAATTTTCGATTTAGCCAACTATATATAAACACTGAGCTAACCAGGTCTTGTCCTAAGAAGAGAGAAAGAATCAGTGGTAGAAAAGATTAGGGAGCAAAATGATGAAGGTGGGGGTAGAGCAAGCATTATTTGTTACTAGTTTTTTCCCAATGGGCTTATAAATATCCCTGGCTGCCATAGGTATTGCTATTGCCTTTCGAATAAAATAAAAAAATATGAAGAATTATGTAATACATTATACTAGAAAAGTGTGATATATATACATACATATATACACACATACAAATACACACAGGCACACTTAGTTAGGTTTGAGTTGAAAACTATGTATAAAGACCTTAAATAGATCATGCCTTGGGTATGAATTGTATTATAAGTAATTACTGATGGCAATATCTCTAACTTGCAGGAGACTTTATTTTTTAAAGTTTATTTTATTGATTATGCTATTAAAGTTTTCCCAATTTTCCCCTTTATCCCCTTTCCACCCTGCACCCCCCAACCCTCCAGCATTCCCCTTCCTTAGTTCATGTTCATGGGTTGTACATATAAGTTGAGTTCTCTGTTTCCTATACCATTCTTAACCTCTCCCCATCTATTTTATGCCTACCAATTCTGCTTCTTATAACCTGTACCTTACCCCTCATTCTTCCCCTCCCCTTCTCCACTGGAAAACCTCCATGTGATGTCCATTTCTCTATTCTGTTCCTGTTCTAGTTGTTTGCTTAGTATTTGTTTTCATTGTTATTGTTTTTTTTTTTAGGTTCATTTGTTGATAGTTGTAAGGTTGTCACTTTACTGTTCATAGTTTTTTATCTTCTTCTACTTCTTAGATAAGTCCTTTTAACATTTCATATAACAAGGGCTTGGCAATGATGAACTCCTTTAACTTGACCTCATCTGGGAAGCATTTTATCTGCCCTTCCATTCTAAATGATAGCTTTGCTGGACTGAGTAATCTTGGATGGATGTTCTTGCCTTTCATGACTACAAATACTTCTTTTCAGCCCCTTCTTGCCTGTAAGGGTTTTTTATGAGAAATCAGCTGATAGTCTTACGGGAACTCCTTTGTAGGTAACTCTCCCCTTTCCTCTTGCTGCTTTTAAGATTCTCTCTTTATCTTTAATCTTGGGTAACTTAATGATGATGTGCCTTGGTGTATTCCTCTTTGGATCCAACTTCTTTGGAACTCTCTGGGCTTCCTGAACTTCCTGGAAGTCTATTTCCTTTGGCAGATTGGGGATATTTTCCTCCATTATTTTTCCAAATAAATTTTCAATTTCTTGCTATTGTTCTTCTCCTTCTGGCACCCCTATCATTTGGATATTGGAATATTTCAAGTTGTCCCAGAGGTTCCTAAACCTCTCTTCATTTTTTTGAATTCTTGTTTCTTCACTCTGTTCCAGTTGGGTGTTTATTTCTTCCTTTTGTTACAAATTGTTGATTTGATTCTGGTTTCCTTCCTGTCACTGTTGGTTCTGTGAATATTTTGCTTTATTTCACTTTGGGTTTCTTTCATTTTTCAACCAAGCTCAATCAGTTCTGTAAGAATCCTGATTACCAGTTTTTTGAATTCCACATCAGATAGGTTGGCTATCTCCTCATTGCTTATCTCTTTCTCTGGAGTTTTGCTCTGTTCTTTCACTTGGGCCCTATTTCCTTGTCTTGGGGGCAGGGGGCACCTGTTAAGTTGTAAGGGGGAATGGCCTTAGGTATTTGCCAGGGCAGGGCAGCCCTCGGCTGCATTGTGGTGCTGTCTGTAGGGGAGGGGCCAGAGAAGGAACAATGCAGCTCACTTGCTGGGCTCTAGCACCGCTTTCCAATGAGCTCTGGTGTGAGACTGGAAGTTTCTCCCACTGTGGTAACCCCTGCCATAGTCCACAGTCAGCTCTGAGTCTCAGTTTCCCGTTCAGTCAGCCCTGCCTGCACTGTTTGCTGTCTTGCCTTGGGTTCTCTCTTTCCGCCCGTCTGCCCATCTCCCTCCTACTGGTCTAGTTCTTCTGGTTAACTAATTAGTTAATTCCTTGGTTGTTGGAGTGTGATTTTCTGGCACTTCTGGCTACTTACTGTTTTAGATTGGTTGTTATCCTCCTTTTGGTTGTGTGAGGAAGCAAAGGGTTTCTACCTACTCCTCCATCTTGGCCAGAACTCAAATTTTATATATATATACTGCTATCAGATTATTAGATTACTGTTTTGGAAATAATTTACAATGCAGTTCATACCCTATTTAAGGTGTTTTATGCATAGTTCTCAATTGAAACCTAGTTGATTAAACATGTGTATGTATTTGTATATTGTATATGTAGGTATACTAAATTTTCTTTTCCAGGTATTATATATAATTTAGCATATTTCTTATCTTACTATATGATAGTTTATTATAAAACATATATAATCAATGATATACCTTATATAAATAATATTCACCATAAAAGCATACTTTTTTCAGAAGTTATGCTAAATATTTTAAAGTTTATATTATTCTCATTAATTTTCACTTTTATTTTACCATCTCATTCTAAGTCTTAGGTTGGAGCCCTTTCAATTGGTTTGATTTTAATATTTGGTTTTATGAAAAAATTATAGAACTTTAGAGCTGGAGGGCCTTGCTGAACATCAAAGACCAGAGCTGCTTATTTTGAAGCAGTCAGATGTTCTTTGACTTGGCTACAGGCTCTGTTCACCCAGCTTGTGTTGTCTGACCTAATCATGAGTAAGGTTTTAATTCACTTTCTGCCACAATACCCTCAGAAGTCTGTGACTTTCTCTATATTCTGCAGTAAGAAAACAGAAATAAAAGGAAGAGAAATGGAACACAAATTCCCATGTGTCTAAGCTGTGTTGCCAAACACTCATATTTTCTCTACCTACTTGCCTTTGCTTTGATGAATTTCAGCAGGTCTTTCTGAGCCACAGCTCAGAATCCCTTCACAGCTCAGCTTTGGAGCAGCAATATGATGGAAAGATGGACCAAGGTGACCTAACCTGCATGTACATAGAGGGTGCACTGGTTTTATTTACTTTGTATAATGTAAATAAACAAAAATAGTAGTCACTTTCTAAAAATGACTTTTTTGGTTTTACATAAAGTTGAAAAATGTCAATTGACTTTATTAGTTAGCAGTCAGTGCTACAGGTTGGGTGTTTTTATAGATTGTTTAGTGGTGGATGTTAAAGTCCTCCACGAACTATTTCTTGGCACCATCACTAACCAAGGACTTGATTTATTTGAAAACAGTATAAGTTTTACACACAACCAAGTTATGTGTGTATGTATGCAAATGTGTGTATATATACATATATGTGTATGTATACATATATAAACAATTATAAATTTTAATGTTTTAAATAACCTATTTCTTGCAGTATCAGCTATCAAAATGGAAACCTAAGAGTAGTCAGGATTAATTTTTTAAGAAACATTTTGTTAATAGGAAAGTCATCATTATACCAATGATTCTTAACCTGAGATTCAAGTGCAGATTGATGGACTTCACCTTATTCAGGACCACCTCAAAATTTACATGGATATGTACTTTTCTTTAGATCTATAATTTTATAAAACCACACTCTATTATACAGGTTAACAGGATATATGTAAAGCTACATATAATAGAAGCCCCAAGTTTTGAAATCTTGATGTGGTAGAAACATGTATCTTCCTCACTTAAAATTCCAGGCTGATATGGTAACTTGACATTCTGAAATGGTCATAGATCCAGGATCCATTGATCTTTTGTTCCATCATTATATATATTATTTATAGATGGCTCATAAATAGATCAGCATTTCAGCCAACATAAAGACCCTTTCCTTTTAAAGGCAAAACTGAAAATTGTACCAGACTGTCACTGAAGTCTCATTAATTAGAACTTAGACAAAATTGTTATTCTGAATCTCAAAGTGTCTAGCCAAAAATGATTGTACTACCTTAAAAGGAATATGGGAATAATTATTAGGGAAAATCAACAGTTTGCCATAAGCATACACTATAAAGTAATTAGAATGATACCTAATATATAATAAGGACACATCAAATATTAGCTATTTTAACCATGGATTCTTTAAAGGATTCTCTATCATATAAAACTGAAAAGAAAATGATAGTAGAAGAGGAGTTAAGAGAATTTGATCTATAAATTAGTTACCCCATGTAGCATTGTCTTCTTTGCTTTATATATAATTTAAACTCTGTATTAATAAGAATTGTTTATTCTAATAGAGTGGGATGTATAGGTGTTTCTCCCACAGAACTAGGTATGTAATAAATGGTATGCTAGTTGACACAACTCTAGAATTCTAACTTTAGTTTGAGATATTGAAAGACATTCTGTTTGGTGTGAAATTTCAGCATTAGATACCTTTTTTCTCTACTACATGGAAATAGATATTTTAGATTTGGACTAAAAGAACAATTGTTCTACATGATTATCTTATACTACCCACATTGTTTTACTTAATATAGGAAGCCTGAGGGTTCTTTGGTTTAATTTTCTTAAACCAAAGAAATATATCCCTGAATATGAGGACTGTCCACAAAGTATACAGCCACATACTATGAAAAATAGAGACATTTATTGAAGAAGATATAAGAAACATGTATATAGGACAATGACACCTCAATCCCTTTGAAAGTAGGCATCTTGGGACCTCACACAGTTCTCCTAATCACCATCAGCTGCCCTGTCATATTTTTCTTGATCTCATTGACAGTATGAAATCTCTTCCCTTTCAAAGGTGATTTTAGTTTTTGGAAAAGCCAGAAGTCACAGGGGGCCAAATTTGGGCTGTAGGGGGTGTGAGTCACCTGGGTGATTTGATGTTTGCCAAATAACTCTGCATGAGACATGATGCATGAGCCAGCACATTGTCATGATGAAGCTGCCAATCACTAGTTTCCCACAGCTGTGGCCTCTTGAATCATCCAAATAGTTTCTGTGGAGGAATGTCCAAACTTAATACAAAATCTAATGCAGATTTGTTGCTCTACTTGCTCAGTCATTTTGAATGCAATGATCACACAGTACACATGCTCACTCAGTGGTGTCCACTGCCCACACTGACTAGTACAATGAAGTTGCCATGTATGTACATTCTGGTCCACTCTTCTTGGCTGCCAGGTTATATCAATGTTGTGCAAACTATTCTCCTTATATTAACAATGGTTGGACTTTTTCTGGATATCCCATAGCAAAGACCTAGGGTATATGTCAATATTTCTAAACTGTCATAAGAAATTCATAGTATATAGATATTATATCATAATTATTACCAGTACTAATTTTTTTACATAACCAATTTGGTAGTTAGCCATCCAGCCAGGAATATGAGACATCTTTGAAAGTTCTGAACTTTATCAGCCCTCTAAGAAACCAGATCAAATACTTTATAAACATACTGCATACTATCCCCCTTATTCAGCATACTTACAATTAAATAATATTTGTGATTCCCTTCACTCTGAAAAACAGTGTGTTATAGTAAACATGAAACTTATTAATTTGATATGTGTTAGAGATATTATCAAGAGTATTTGTGTTAATTTGTTATTTTTTCAATTACAAGGCCTAGGCTTATTATAATTTCACTCCTAACAATGTGATAACTGATGAGTCATCCAATTTCCAATTCTGTAAGTTCAAATGATCTACCTGTAAAAATTTACACTTAATTATTTAGAAGTATCAATTCAAAGGAAAAATTAAATGGTTAAAACATAATTTCAGTTGCATGTGACAGAAACATAATTTAAAGCAAATTAATGAAATGGGGGAGGGTGTTGAATGGTAATGGAGGCATTTATCTTTGAACACATTTCAGGACCAGATGAATCATGATGGAGAGGTTCAGGGGATGATATGAATGGCCAGTCTTGGGCATATGGCTACCTTAGTGCTTGCAGTCAAGCCTTGTAAGTCAAGGCAGTAACCAGAGAAGCAGGAAGGAAGACACTAATAATAACACTAAAATTAGGACACCAAGTGGTTTTGATTAAAGTTTCCATTATTGGTGTAAGAGAACTCCATCAACATAAGAGGGAAATTTAAGTGGACATTTATACATGAACAGTTTGATATATTTATAATATAATAAAAATTCATTAATATTTTAGATAGCATTTATGCATTTATATTTTCTTATAGATGTAGATAACTCATTCATTCAAATAAAGACTAAAGTAGTAGTTGACTTGGGCTGCCATAACAAAATACCACAAACTGAATGACTTAAACAACAAATATTTTTGTCTCAGTTTTAGAAGCTAGAAGTCTGCAATGAAAACATTGGCAGGGTTGGTTTCTTCTGAAGGTTATGAGGGAAGGATCTGCTCTAGGCCTCTCTCCTTGGCTTATGGATGGCCCTGTTCCTATTGACATAGAATGTTCCATGTATACATGTCTGTGTCCAAATTTCTCCTTTGTACAAAACCATTTATATTGAATTAAGGTCAAGCAAATTAGGTCATTCTAACTTGATTACTTCTATAAGGAACCTATTTCCAAACAAAGTCAAATCCTGAAATATTGAGATTTAAGACTTCGACATGACTTTTTCACAGTTGCTTCTTTACTGCCCCTTTCCGAAGTTTTATTGAGATACAATTAGCATACAGAACAATATAAGTTTAAGGTGTACAGAATAATGATTTGACTTACATATATCATAAAATGAGTATTACAATAAGTGTAGTTGACATCTATTATCTCTCATAGAGATACGATAGGAAAACAAAACTTTCCCCTCATGATGATAACTCTCAGGATTTACTCTCATAACAATGTTCATGTTCATGTTCATGTCAATGTTCATGTTTACTACACAGCAGTGCTAACTATAGTCATGATGCACATTCCATTCCTAGTACTTATTTATCTTATAATGTGAAGATTGTGCCTTTTGACTATCTTCATCCAGTCACTTCTCCCTCTGCCCTCCACTCCAGTTTTTATTTGGCTCTATGTGTTGTATGACTCCCCAGACTACACCCTCCTGACCAAAGTAATTGAGGGAAAGGCAGGATATTTTCATATTTATTCACACATTCTTTTCTTTGTGACACTCCATTTCTCCATAATCATTCAGCCCTTGAAGTGAGCCTGATTCATCTGCCTGACCATTCTGGGTACTCATTGAACACCCTTGACTTCTTTTCTGCCAGCATTCCTCACCTGATTTACTTCAAGTAACAGGATCATAAAGATTTTAAAAAAACTGAGCCTCAGAAAGAGAGGGGTTGAGTATAGGCTCTAGACTACATTTTTCTCTCTGAGGTTCCTTGCCTTTGTAAATCTTTTTACTGCTTCACCAGTGATATAAACTAGACTGACATTATCTATTAACCATCACCACTAACCAATAATGGCTCATTCCACATTTTTGCTAGAGTGGCAAGAGTTCTCTTACTTTGTGTGACCTTAGCTGACAGGGAGCATCCATGGGATTCCTCCTAGAATAATAATGGCACCAAAAAAGCTCTGCTCTGTCAAAATATAATTTTTAAATGTTAAAAAATGACTTTTGTACAAATATATATCAAACTCATTTCACACATTTAATCAGTCCTTTGAAGAAGCCAGAAGGATGGTAAAGCTGGTTCCAAAAACGTTTGTAGAACATATTTATTTATTCAGCTAAAAGAGAAATGTGTAAATACATTTGCTAAACTAGATACAAAGCTGACTAATATCCTATATGCCAATAATAATATAATTTTTTATTTTTTAAAGATTTTATTTTTTATTTATATTTAGAGAGAGAGGAAGGGAAGGAGAGAAACATCAATGTGTGGTTGCCTCTTGTGTGCTCCCAAGTGGGGACTTGGCCTGCAACCCAGGCATGTGCCCTGACTGGGAATTGAACTGGAGACACTTTGGTTCATAGCCCACTCTCAATCCACTGAGCCACACCAGACAGGGCTCAATAATAATATAATTTTTAAAGTTATCTTTTCTAGTAGACAACAATTTTTTTTTCTGGACAAAAATTATAGTTGCAATTTAGGAATTTTCTAAGTGTTTTAAGAGTTTACAACTTTACGGAGTCTATAAATAGAGATCTGATCAATAGAAAATAGTGAGTCAAATACACATTCACCTAGGAGACAAGATTATTCTAGGCTTTGTGTCTAATTTAGCAAACTTAATTTTTTATTTTTTACCTTACTGACAGTGTAGGTCTTTACTTCTCAAATACTCTGAATTCTCAAGTGGGTCTATTAGAATACACCTGTGTATGACAATGGACAATATGAAATAAACTTTTTGTGTTATTTCTACATTTTGGAAAATTTTATCTTGACTACTCTAAAGTTATATGCTGCATGATTAACAGAGTTAGGAGGGAAATCAATCTTTAAAATCACTTAACAATTTTTAAAAATTAAATCACCAGATGCCTAATTATATGTTAATTATTATAAGCAACTAAGGTCTTAGATTTGTTCATTAACTATTTATATTACTACCTCCCTTTCAGCAGATAAGAGCATCAAACACAAAAAACTTGGTTGCCTCTTAAAACACTTATGGAACATCAAAGGTATGCCTACTTATCATGATAGTTTAATCCTCACAGCAGCTTGGCAAGATGGTTATAATGCTATTATTAATTTACCAGATTATTTAAGTAACTGGTCAAGATCACTTAATTTATAAGTAGTAGAACTGGATTATACTGGACAGTAGAAACCTGCTGTCTTGGCTCGTAAATCCAGAGTCTTTTCCCTACACTATCTCAGAGACAATTTCTCGACAATTTTCAAGGGAGCTTGTTGGAAGAGTGAAATTTAATGAGGTAATTATCAAGAGTTTAGTCTAAAAGCTCTAATAGGGTGAAAGTAATTCTGTTTGAAATGACTAAGCAAGCATCAAAGAATATCAAGTATTCTAATTCCACATAATAGCAAACTGATGTCTGCTTCTTTTCTTGCTTTACACTACATGCCAGGTGTGATTAGTGTGGAAAAATAAGAAAGAAGGAGATATCACTAGGGTGAGGGTTACAGTCATTGCTATTGGCTTGAACTGATAATTTTTAAAAAAATGCAGGAAGAGGCTATTAATGGAAGGAGTACTGCAGGAAGATGTAGGATAAATTTGGAGTCCAAGGTGCTAATCTCACTCTACTACCAAATCAATATGGCCTGGCCAGGTTAATGTTCCTGGGCTGCAGTTCCTTACTGTGTGAATTAAAGTGGTTGAGCCAAATGATCTCTAAGGTCTATTTTAGCTTTAATATTCCTCGAGCCCATTAAGGAGTCAATAATAGGGGACAAACAATACATACCAGCAACATTTTTTATTGCTTAAAATCTTTTAATGACTCCCTATTGCAGTATTCATAGCATTGTGGTTAAGAAATTGCTCAATTTCTCTGTGTCCTAATATTCTTACTTGGGCTGTTAGCATCTAACTAAGATTGGGTATGTTAAAAACATACCACAATGCTCAGAAAATGATAAGCATTTACTAAGTACTGGCTGTCACTATGGGCTATAAGATTAAGTGATTTAATCTTATGATTTACCTAGCCCCTTTAAACTTGTCTACCTCACTGGCATTCTCTCTCACTATTCTCTGCCGTACACATCATGTTGTAAAGCACAAAACAATCTTTATTTTTCAGTCACTTTTGAAGAACTATTTTACAAGGTAAAGATTTCTACATTAGTAACCTTTAGTTTTTTCCTCTCATAATGCTTTAAGTATTCCATTCCACTCTCCTCACTTGCATGGTTTCTGAGGAGAAGTTGGATATAATTGTTTTTCCCCTCTGGCTTCTTTCACATTTTTTTAATTTTTGATTTTTTGCAATTTAAATATAATAAATATGCTTAGGTGAAAGTTAGCATCATTTATTCTGCTTGGTGTTCTTTGAACTTCTTAGATCTGTGATTTGATATCAGACATTAAATTGAGGACATTTTCAGGCACTATTGCTTCAAATATGTTTTAGGTTTTTTTCCATCTTCCTTTTCCTGCTGGTATTACCATCACTATTAGGTTTTCACATCTTTCAGAGTTGTCCCACAGTTCTTGGTGATCCTGGGGTTTTTGTTCTTTTAATTCATTTTTTTTCTCTTTGCCTTTCAGTTTTGGCAGTTTGTATTTAAATGTCCTCAAGCTCAGAAATTCTTGTCTTGGTTGTCAACCCCACTAATGAGCCCATTAAAAACATTATATATTTTTTGTAAACTCTAGCATGTCTTTTTAAAATTCTTTCTTAAAACTTCTCTCTCTCTGCTTACATCATCTGATCTATTCTCACACACTGTGTACTTTATCAAAATTCTTAACATAATAATCATAGTTGTCTTAACTTCCCAGTCCAATAATTCCAACATGTCTACTATATCTGAGTCTGGTTGTGTTGCTTGTCCTGTCTCTTAAAATTGTGTTTTTTGCCATTTTGTATGCCCTGTAATTTTTTTTCTTAGTACCTGGGCAAGATATACTAGGTTAAGGGTCTCCTGTAGACAGGCCTTTAGTACTGTGGTGGTGAGGTATAGGGGAAGGGAAAGGATTCTTTAGTCCCATGTTGTAGGACTGAGTCTGTGTTGTAGTGAGTCTGTGCCTCTGGACCGTGAACTTCACAAGTGCTTCTCAGTTCCCCCTGCCCTGAAATGCGAAAGAATAGCTAGAGTGGGTTGAAGTCAGGTATTTCCTTTCTCTCATGTGGAAAGCTAGAAGGGCCTAGCTTTCCACATGAGAGAAAGGAGGTGAGTATTTCCCTTCCTCTCTGTGGAAGGTTAGAGCCAGCTGGAGTTGGTTATTTCCCCTTTTTCCAAGTCAGGCTCTAGTAAAAATCTCAGCATATTAGGTTCTGGTTAAAATTTCACCTGAGAGCAGGCCATGATAAGAATATAATGCTCTGCCATATTTTAAAACAGAGATTTTTCCCTGGCTGGTGTGTGGCTCAGTGGATTGAGTGACAGCCTGTGAACCAAAGGTGTGCTGGTTCAATTCCCAGTCTAAGGCAACCCATACCTGTGTTGCAGGTCATGTCCCCAGTGGGGAGCACAACACATTGATGTTTCTCTCCCTCTCTTTCTCCCTTCCTTCCCCTCTCTAAAAACAAATAAATTAGATCTTTTTAAAAATAGTGATTTTTTTCTCTTCTTCTTCAGGACACTTGAGGGGTTTTCCCCAATACTCACTGTGAGAACCTTGTTGAGCTTCTAAGCTAAAACTCATAAACATAGGAGGATCTCCTCTTCCATGAATGAGGCCTCTGAAGTTCTCAAACTTGTTCACACTGAGCCTGAAGCAATTCACCAAGCAATGACCATTCAAGTTTCCTATCCCAGCACCAGTTCCCTCATGGGTTTCTGCTCCAGTAAGTTGTGATTCTCTCTATTAGCTTTTCTGTCTCTTTGATTTTGGAGACATCAGTTTTCTCTTACTTTTCTTGTGGATCTAAAAGGAGTTGCTGATTTTTCAGCTTGTGCAACTTTTTATGCATTGTTAGGCTGGAGAGGTCATTTCTAAGCTCCTCACATGCCACACCACAAACTGGAAATTTTTGAAATTTGCCTTAGTGAAATTTGAAAGGCTTGTTTTGTATACAAGTGCAGATATCCATCAGACAACTGAAAACTGGTATTGATATATCACAAAAAAATATTTGAAGCCTAAAGATGTCAATTAAGAAGATGAGATGGAGGTAATATTACCAGGGCATAGAGAAAAGGGCATAGAAAAAAAGATACATGATACTAGAATCTTGGGGGGGGTCCCCCACCCTTATTGTGACAAGGTAATATAATATTTCCTGTAATGTTTATCCTCCCTGTTCTATGGGTTTGACCCTGAGGTAGCTTATAACCCTGAAAGTGCAAATATTAACATGGTAATAAATAAAATCTATGTGACAAAGGAACATGTCATTTTAAGACACCATTTACTTGCAGAATCAACAATTCTCAGGCAAACATTTTATTACTCAAGCCTTAAAAATCATCTTAATTTTACTGACACTGTAATTATCAAAGGACATGTCTAGTCTTAAAGTAGCAAGTCTGTCCAATCAGTCATTTCACACCATGTGTTAGCACTAATCTTTATACCATTCTCAACAATCTGAAAATATGTTCTCTACCATTGTGGATGGCACAGGCAAAAAGTTTAATATACTTATCATTTATCATTCTCAATAATTCTTTTCCAGTGAATTCAAAACTTAGAGCAATGTTTTTATGAGAAGGATTTTTTTTTACAGTGATGTTAACCTTTAGGTGTGTTTGACTTTGTAGTGTGAGAATAATCAATTTGCTTGACTTTACCTTTCATGGTTGATTTAATTTTACCTTGGAAGGTTTTTTCACTTGTCCTGCTATCATACTGTTCTTTGCAGTGATTATGTTAAGTAAGAGAATATATACCTATTTCCAAGTGCCATAAGAATACAAGTTTATATATTTGCCATGTTGTTTTATACCTTATGTCCCCTGATTCTCCACCCCCCCACTGATATAGCTTATGAGTTAATCCATTTAGATTCAATATACTAAATTTCAAGTGGAATTTAATACATGGGTTCCTTAGACAATGAACGACAAATTAGAAAATGCCTAACACCTTAATCTAAACAATGTATATTTCTTCCATGACTCTTGTAAGGTCAACTAATATTGCAGAAGAGAACACCACATCCTAGATTTTCTCTGCTGCTGAACATCTGGCTGAATTGACCACTCCCTGTTTGCTTGCTAACAACTTAAGAAATAATTGCACCTGTCAATGAATAAAACATTGAACAAAAATCATTTTGAAGGAAAAGTGTCCAGATCTTCAGACCTTTTGCATCTACACAGCCCCTAAAAGAAACTTGGTGGGGTCACCACTCTGAAACACCAGCCCTGAATTTCACAGGCTAGAGATCCTTGCTGGATGTAAAGGGAAACATTGAGAGCTGTACAATTATATTAAGAGAACAGTCTCCAGAAGACAAACTCTGACAAGTCCTCCTCACATGGGAAAAGCATTCATTCTGTGTTAAGTGGTTATACTGGAAAGTAATGAAATTACAGAATTGCTATTATTTAGTATATCTAAGAGGAAATGAGTTGACTCTAGTACATGATAAAAGTGGCATCTCAAATCACTGGTTTAGAGATGGACTTTTTAATAAATGTTACCACAGCAATTGGTTAATCATTTGAAAAAAATAGGAACTTTGGTCCTTTCCTCACTCTATATACAAAAATAAGCTCTAAATGGATCAGTGATACAATACTAAACATTAAACCATATGAGTACTAGAAAAGTATATCATTTTAAAATGTTCATTCATCTTTATTTTTAAATTTTTAAATTTAAAATACATTCCTCTTTAACCTCAAAGAAAGGCATTCCAACTATGAATCAAAATCCAGATTAAAAAAAAAGACTGATAAATTTGATTACACACAATTTTTTTTAATCCTCGCTCAAGGACATTTTTATTGCTTTTAGAGAGGAGGAAGGAGGGAGGAGAGAGAGAGAGAGAGAGAGACATCAATTGGTGGCTTTCTTGTACCCACCCTGACCTGACCTGGAATCTAACTCACAACCTTTCCAACTGAGCAACTCTGGCCAGGGTGATGACATACATTTTTTAAAACAATAACTTTTGTGACAAAAAACACATTATAAACTAGGTTAAATGATACAAACTCAGAGAAAATATTTTCAATATATATTATATATAATAGGGATACTTTCTGCACACCTATATGAGAATTAACTCCAAATGAATTATGGACCCCAAATATAATAGCTAAATATCAAACATGTCAGAAATAAAGAAATGATAGCCTGTGACTCTGGAGACCATAAATCATAAAAGATACTGAAGCTTCCTTCTTTCTCACTCTTTCTCTCTCTGTTCAAACCATGTACCCTGGGGAAAGCCAGCTACAATGATTGGAGAAGTCATCTGGAGGTGTCCTTTTCACAGGAACTGAGGCCTCCTGCCAACAGACACACGAGTGGCTTGGAAATGGATCCTCCTGCCCCAGTCAAACTTTCAGATGACTGTAGCTTCAGCATATATTTTATTGTAAATTCATAAGTGATCCTAAGCCAGAAACACCCAGGTAAACTGTTCCTAGATTCCTGATCTTCTGAACCTACGTTACATATAAAATGCTTAATGTTTACATGTGAGATTTCCAGGGGAAAAATGTTAAAATGTCCCTCCCTCCCCCTGCCTGTTGCTTATAATAAATAAGCAAGGCCATTTTACATGAAGAGGTTGAGATTTGATTGTTTTGAAATTTTTAAACCTCAAGATATCAAAGCATGTTAAAATTAAGAAATGACTTCTGAGCAAAGAATAAATCCAGAACATGTCCAGAAAACCCAGGTCCATGGATAAAGAAAATACTGTGACTGAAAAGTATTTCGATAAAATTTTAGATCGATTGAAGGTGGTGTTTCCATGTGTACTTTAGTCAGGCAAAAGCCATCCAGGGAGATTGGGTTTCTAGGAAAGTTAAGAGTGTTGTCTGTTAGCATTATCCACAGGAATCCAATTAGAGAGGATTTATCACAAAAGGATTCATGACTGTGGCTTTTGTCTAACGGAATGGACAACATAAATTTCACAAGAGATCCAAAATGATTTATGAAAATTATATCGGATTGGGCTAAAGGGTCAGAGAGAGTACAGAATGAGAAGCCTTTGGACTCCCACACTTCACTTGCAGGATATGGACTGAGAAGACTATTTATGCCCAAACACATATTACTTCTCTTGGACAAGCAGGAATGACTCAGTCATAAAAAGATTCCAAAAAGCAAAGTCATGAACTATGGAGAGTAGCTCCTGGGCAAAAGTCCTGCATTATAATCAAAGAACTTGCACTATTTTCCCAAATGGATCTCAGAACTGCTAGAAACCAAGACTCCTATGTACCACGTTTTCCCCCTTTTCTGAGAAGGGATATAAATGTATGTAGAAGTTGGTCTATGCTTATATTGGATGTATGAGAGGCAGATAACTAGTTTTTCTAGTTCATAAGACTTCAAATTGGAAGTAACTACACTTTAAGATTTTTAACATATGAAAACTATACCAAGGATCCTTATTGGAATCTTGACTTCATTAAGGTGACATGATTCTGGACTTCAAGCAGATGTTGTAATAGAATGAGGCATTGGGGGGTGGAGCATTTCAGTGTATTTTATATATTTTGCTTGTGAGATGGATATGAACAGTGTCTAGACTATGGTAGCCAGCATATGAAACAGCCTCCACAGATCCGCACCTCTTCGTAGTCATGTCCTTATATATTACCTTTCCACATTCTATCACAGATCCTCTTAATGTCCAGTAGGATTAAAATAGGAGAGACAATATAAGATTTTGGAAAACTGTAGGTCATAAAAGACATTGGAAATTAATTCCCTCAATGTCCCTCCCTCTTTCTATGTTTCTTTTTCTCACTAATGGAAGTTTCCTGCTGTGTCATGAGCAACCCTATGGAACTAATATTTGAATGAGATTCCCCAGCCCTTGTCAAGCCTCCAGTTGGTTCCAACCCCACTTCACAGCTTGACTGAAACCACATGACAGACCCTGAGTCCAAATCATCTATCCAGGCTGCTCCAGGAGCTCTGATCCTCAGAAACTCTGGAAAAAAAATGCTTACCAAAGCTAATAAGTTTTGGAGTACTTAATTAGCCAAAAATGGATGATTAATATACCAAAATAATGGTGTGTGGTAGAGTTGGTCTGAGGATCACCTTGTCTTATTGCTTCACTTGATAAAAAATAAAGTGGGAGAATCCTTTGTAATCACTGAATAGCAGTAGCATGTAGACATGGCTTTTGCTTTATGATTTACACTGAGTTGTTTTTTTTTCTACAGGAAGACTATAGGCACATTACCTAGTTGAGAGAGATTTACTCTGACTTATTACCCACTGGCTATGTCAACTTTGCCTCCATTATTCTTAGGTTGAAATCTGTACTTTACCCACATAGAATTACTTATATTGCCCCAATAAGTCATATTTTTGACATTTTTACATCTGATTTTCCTTTATCGTATTATCTTCTTATCTAGTTAATAAACCCCTTATCATTCTTCAGATCTTGTTTAAGCATTTTCTCTTCTCTAATGCCTTTTATACTGCTTTCAAAAAATTGGCTTCTTTTGCCTATTAATGTACTTTGAATACAATTTTATTTAATAACCATCATACTATATCTCTATGTTTTCAGTGCCTCACCTAGTGTCATGCACAGAATAAGTGTTATTACTAAATATTTTCTGGGTTAATTAAGGAAAGACTGAATAGGTGAGATAGGACTCTGAAGATACCTGATGAATATGAAGTATACAATAAAAGCTTATTGGCCTGAAGTTCTACAAAAAAAAGTCATATGAAACTAGACAGTGACAATTACTATTATGTTTCTAAATGTATTAGCACCTTAAACCTGTAAGTATTTAACATATAATTTATAAAGAAAGACTTCTTGATTTACTATAGAACTGGGCTTTTATTCTTGCAGAAAATAAAAGCTGTGTTTATATTCTGGAGGTTATTGGTGGCAGTCATTGAGTAAAAGAGTCATAAAGCTGCCATATTCCTATTTAAATTTCTAGAGGCCATAAATTATGTTTCATGAGTGGACTATCTAGCAATGACATAAGAGAGGCCAAGCAATTGGATTTAGCCAAATTGAATTCCAGATTCCAGCATGCTTCATAAAATAGCAGGCAGAAGGACCAGGGGAGAGGGTTTCATCTGAGTCTGCAGCACACATTTAGCAAACACCTGTTTGAGCTTAATGGCAGACATGGACCTTGCCTATTAAGTCTTATTATTAAGTATAAAAAAATAAAGAAATGTGGCAAATGACTCTGGTAAACTGACATGATGCCCTAAGAGTTGTGATAAAAAAAATTGAGAAGAGAAAAACAGGAATTTGAAGAATGGTAGATCATGAAATGGGGAAGGTGGCATCTCAAACAGATTTTAAGTATAGATAGATACACACCCATGATTCACAAAATCATTTTGATTATAAGAATCAGTGTAGAATAACATTAAGAGCATCACTTTTAGAACCAGAAAGAACAGGGCTAGAATGCTGTTTCTCTTTCTTACTAATTATAGGACCTTGAATATATTATATTACCTTCCTGAGTCTTGATTTTATCATATGTAAAATGAATATAATAATAATAATTCCTCCCTCTAGAATTGTCAGAAAAATTATGTGAGACAATCTATGGAGAAATATTATACAGCCTGGCACAAAGGCAGCAACGAATGCATTGAAATAATTATTGCTGCTAGTATAGCTATGGTGACTATAGCTATGGTGGAAACCCTCAAAGATGAACTGAACTTTTTACTCCTTCACCTTACCATGAATGCCAATAGAATTCAGCCTTCATGTGGTCATGGGAAAAGGCCAAGAGAAAGATACAATAATAGAGATTTTCAGCTTCTTTTCATTGAGCCTTTGAACTAGACCTGCAACATCTTTATTGTAAGATTCCTGTTACACAAGAGCTGTAATCCATGAATTTTAAGTCAATGTTTAATAGGGTATTTTATCTATTTGCATCCCAAAACATTCCTAGCTGACATATTAACTATCCAACAAAAACCCTTCTTAAATTACAGAGAAGTAGCAGACACTACATAGCATGAGGGCTTTGATAGGTACAAGTCATCTCCATATTCATTACAGAAGGTAATTCTGCAAAGGTTTACTAGATTACAGAGTGTGAGTAGAGAGAAAAACAGTAGCTTCCTGGACTTAAACTGCTAGCCGATACCTTCCACTCCCATGACCTCCATGCTCATGACAAAATCTGAGTTTCCTCATTTGTACTATGGAAGTAAATAATAAGGACTTTATAGAGCTGTTGTGAAGATTAAATATGATAGTGTTTGGAGATTTCCTTCCATAGTGTCTAGCAATAGATATCGTTCGTTAATTGGTAGCTATTTATGTTATGATAGCATCATATTATCATGTCCTAATGGATTTTCTTGAAAAATTTCCCAGTTGTTTTATATGTAATAAACTAGTCTTCTCACTTGATATATAAATTCCTCCTGGAAGGGGCTCAGATCTTCTATTTAGTTTCGACCCCATTCACTTACCCCCAGTCCCACCCCCCAGCCAGTCAGCAGCCAACTCAGAGAACGTGCTTATTGAATTAAGGATGTCCAAACTACTTTAAGATACTAACCCATTAGTATCCCTTCACATAACTGAGGCTGCTTCACATGGAGGTTGCACTTCCTTGACAGAAATGCAAAAATCCTGAGGCTTTTTTATTAAACAATTTTACCATATTAATTTATCCTTTAGAGTTAAAATTTCTAAAAGTTACCTAAGCTTGTCCTCAACATATACATTTATTTTCTGGATATATGAAGATAAGTTTGCAAACTGTGAGAGAGTATCATCAGTAAGGCTCATCTTGATTATATTTTAAAGGAAATAATAAGGAAACATCCTAACTAATGGCTCTATTAGCATATTTCTTGGAAGTCCTGATAACTGTGACAGAGTTGACTCTAAAGTAATGAATGACTTAGAGATAAGAAGTTTCTGCTGTAACTATAATTATACTTGCAGGTTCTTGGAGTTATGCAATAAGATAGTTTTAAGTCACAGGCACCAGGATCAAGTAAACCTCCCTGTTTGATCCTATCCTGATTCTGTTTCCTATGGAGTTTTGAGAAAAATTACCTAATATCTCTAAGCCATATTATTCATTTGTACAATGTTGTTGAATACTATGCTCGCTTGATAGGGTTATGAAAATTGGATAAAACCATATATGTAAAATGCATTAAATAATGCTGGTAATAGTAATTGCTTAGTAAACATGGGCTACTCACATTGTAGATTGCAAGTATAATATAGATTTTAGTTAGGCTCTCTGTGCTTCTTAATATCTGGATTGGATTAGCTTGAGCCCACCTGTTCATAGCAGACTGCTATAGTATTTCTAAAATCCCAAGAGTGGTCAATTCTCATAGCCATGTTTTACTCTGGATTTTATGTCTGCTGGATTATTGCTTATTGGCATTAATTTCAGGGTTATCCCTTCATTGCTGTTTCATGTTAATTCAAGCAGAACAAAGCATATTCTCCAGATTTTCTTATGTAATAAATGCAGTTCTTAACATACCCTACTGCCAAACCCAGCCCTAAATTTCACTTTTCTATAACTCTGTCATAAAAACTCATTAATGCACTCTGCCAAACAACTGGGCTGACCATACCTGGTCTTTGTGTCTCTCTTTACCTGATAATAACTATGCCACCATCACCTGCCCATCTCTACCTGCCCTGTCCCCCACACACACATTATAAAGGAGCTAGGACTGTGATTGTTTTGTGTTTAAAATGACGAAGTTTATTTTTGATATTTTCTCAGCATTTTGAATAAAGGAAATGCCATTTTTGAGATAAGTTTTTTTTTAATTTTATTTATTTATTTTTAGAGAGGGAAGGGAGGGAGATAGATAGAGAGAGAGAGAGAGAGAGAGAGAGAGAGAGAGAGAGACATCAATGTGCGGTTGCTGGGGCTTATGGCCTGCAACCCAGGCATGTACCCTGGCTGGGAATCGAACCTGGGACACTTTGGTTCCCAGCCCGCGCTCAATCCACTGAGCTATGCCAGCCAGGGCAGGAAATGCCATTTTGTATAAGTTTTTATTACCTTATAATAAGTTTTTATTATATTCACAGGTTGAGTTGCTATTAAACACTCATCTAAAACTAAAAGGACAGATCTTTTCTTGCAAGACTTGCTTTTGGCTTGTTTGTGTGTTATAATTTGAGCAGTCTGCACCATTTTAAAAGAGCATGCCATTCATTCAAGGATGACAGGATTTAGAGTCAAACTTCGTGTGTTCCCATCCTTATCTCAGTGTCTTTATCTGTCCAAAGAGTAAACTAACATTTATTCTAACACAGTGCTTGTGATGGATGAATTAGAAAATCAACATTAATATTTTTGTAAAATATAAAACATGATCCATGTGTTACTCGGTATTGAATTGGAAAAGCATGGCAGAATAGAAAAAACACAAACTCTGATGTCAGTGGCTCTGGGTGAGTGACTTGGAACAATTAATTTCACTTCCCTTTATCTCACTGCCACCTCAAAATGAGGCACACATTAATGATTACAATAATCATAACTTTTCATGGGTTTTTAAATAAAAGTTAAGAATAATAACGCTTTTGAGTATTTTTATAGCATTGTGGAAAAGAAAAAGTTCACTGAATCCTTACCATTTTTCCTTTCTCATTTATTTGGTTCTAGAAGTCAATAATATTACCTTGCTTCTTGTCCAGAATTCTGTTAGTCACTATCCTAGGGAGAGTCTGCTAAATCTGCTGATGCTGACAGGTGATAGTGCCCTGGCCATCGGGAGCACAAGGGACAGTATTGACCTTTGGTCTTGTTTGGTCCAAAGTTCATTGGGATGATCATTTAAAGAACTTACTTCATTCCGAGGCAGCGTGATTCTCAGCTTCTGTGAAGAGGAGGAAAACTCGTGGATCTGTGGAGGAATAGAGCATGTGGCCTAGGTTACCGAATCACTTTTGAAAGCAGTTCATCAAAAATTATTGTGATCATTGAAAAACCAGACGGTAAGGAGACTGCTTCAGGACAAAAGGGACCCAGGGATCAGCGTGGGGACCAGGGGGGTTGCAGTCCCCAGGCCCCGTGCTCCTGGGTCTGCCTCAGGGCTCCAGGGAGAGGTGAGTCATTGCTCTCTCCCCAGAATTCGGGGGTTGAACAACTCCAGGGGAGACCTTGTTGCTTGAATTCACTGAGAGGCCAGTCGGACAGGGGGAAAAAAATCACCCAGGGACTGTGAACACCCACCCAGAGACCTGGGAGAAGTGAGTGCCTCCAGCCGGCACCACCAGGGGTGGCCTGGAAGAGCGCCCGCACCCCTAACCTGGTGGGAGTGTGGATCGGTGGAAAACCCAGACACCACAACCACGATCCAGGAAAGGGCACAGGTATTCTCAGGTTTCTGGAGCCTGCAGTGCTGAACTGTGGGAGCGCGCGCTCCTTTGGGAATGCTGACTCTCGCACTGTGAACCCAGAAGGGATGCAGCACTTAGTGCATTCCTAGAGCCCGAAACTCAAAAATTTGGTGGATGGGAGCGCCCTTCTATGATCCCCAGAGATGGCACAGTGAATCCCAAAATGTCATGGGTGCTTCCTGAAATCATAGAGCTGGAACCCTGCGGGGACCCTGGAGCCGGGGAAAACTTGGCAGTGAGCTCTGGAGAGTGAGTGTGCTCGGGAGTGCCCAGAGTCCTGTAGGGGAAAGTCAGATTGGCCCTGGGGATAGTACCTGAGAGAGTTACTGAGATTTGGCTGGGAAGAGTGATAAGCATTTCCCTCAGTCAGCTGAAGCCAGCAAGATCAGAAAAACCGGTCTGGCCAGTTAAAAACCAACAAGAGGTTTTTTTGTTTTGTTTTGTTTTGTTTTGTTTTTTGTGGCTGGATTGATTTTATCTTGTGTTTTAAGTGACATTTTATTTTTTAATTCTTATTATTTTTATATCTCTCAATCCCTATGTTTCTCTTCCATTCATCCTAGTATTATTCCTTCCACTCCAAATTTATCTCTCCTGCATTCCATCTTCTGCTTTTTTTCCTTTTTTGGGGGGGATATTGTGTGTTTGTTTGTTTATTTTTGATTTTGCAAGTTACTGTAAATTTGTATTATCTTTTTTTCACTCTTCTGACATTTTTTATTTTAATAGTATTTTGGTATTCTTTTTCTTTCTGTATAATCTTCTTTGCTTGGCTAATTATACTGTCATTTGACAGGTCCCCCCTGGTATCTCAGTCACAGTGTATTGATAATTTACTATCCTTCATTTGTGTTCCATTAATGCACCTCTCAAGGTTCTATACTCCTTATTCCTGTTATCTAGATCTCATTGATTCTGCCACAAGACTGTTGCTTTACTATTACTGTTAATAAGACCTAGCTCATACAATTGTAAATACTACTCAACACCCCTACCTGAACTCAGCCCACTTTACAATTTCCTGAACTATACTATTGTGGGGGTTGTCTCTATTCTTTTACACACTACTCCTATTCACTAATCTTTATTCCAACCCTACCTTAGAATCTCACCTCCCACAGCCTCACAGCTTGCTAGTTCCAACTAACAATCCTTTCATCCCCAATAAGAGTCTTACCTTCTTTCCATCCTTTCTAAAATGTGGATAGTGTGGTGGAGGATCACAGTTAAGAAGTTAACACTATAAGGAGGCAAAGGATAACCCATCTCTTCTCTACTGGCTGCTAATGTAAATATCATAGTATACTGTCTTGCTGTCTTAAACCATTTTGCCGTACTCCTCCAACTGATCACACAAAAACAGTAGGGGGAAGTTGTGAACACCAGGATACATGAAGGAGACTGCACCACTGAATCTCACAAGTATTCTACCACAGAAGTTCACACCATAATTACAGGGAACAAGAACAGATCAACTTAAGAAACAGAAGCTAACACGAAGAAACCCACAAACAATGAGAAAACAAAGAAACAATCCCCAACTGAAGGGAAATGAGGAAGCCTCAAGAAAAATGCTAAATGAAATAGAGGCAACTCAACTATCAGATAGTGAGTTCAAAACAATGATTACCAGGAAGTTCAACGAACTCACAATGAGCTATCAGAAACTACAGGGAAGCTACAACAATCTCACTGCAAACTATATAAACATGAAAAAGGAAATAGAGACTTTCAACAAGGGCCAAAAGGAAATGAAGAATGCCATTTCTGAACTGAGGAACACAGTAGAAGGAATGAAAAGCAGGATTGATGAAGCATAAGATAGGATTAGCGAGCTAGAAGACAAAGTAGAAAACAACACCCAGAAAAAGCAAGAAAAGGAAAAGAGGCTCAGAAAGAATGAAGAAGGATTAAGAGAAATGCAAGACAATATGAAACGTAATAATATCCGTGTAATAGGGATACCAGAAGGAGAAGAAGAAGAGCAAGGGATTGAAAACCTAGTTGAAAACGTAATGAAGGACAACTTCCCTAATTCGATTAGAGAAAAAGCCACACAAATCCAGGAAACACAGAGAGTCCCAATCAAGAGGAACCCAAAGAGGCCGACCTCAAGACACATCATAATCAAAATGGCAAAACTTCAGGACAAAGAGAGAATCTTAAAGGCAGCAAGGGAGAAAAAGGAAGTAACATACAAAGGAGCCGCAATAAGGCTAACAGCTGACTTCTCAATAGAAACACTTCAAGCCAGAAGACAATGGCAAGAAATACTCCAAGTAATGAGAACCAGAGGTCTGCCACCAAGGCTACTTTACCCAGAAAGGCTCTCAATCAAGATAGAAGGCCAAATAAGAAGCTTCCAAGACAAAAGAAGTCTAAAAGAATACACCTACACCAAACCAGCTCTGAAAGAGATTCTAAAGGGACTGCTTTAAGGAAAGGAAGGAAAAGAGAGAGAGAGAGGAACACTCGTACATAAAAGACAATGAATAAGTACCTATCAATAATAACCTTAAATGTAAATGGATTAAACGCTCCAATCAAAAGACATAGAATAGCTGAATGGATAAGAAAAAATGACCCACATATCTGCTGCCAACAAGAGACCCACCTCAGGATAAAAGACCTACACAGTCTGAAAGTGAAGGGCTGGAAACAAATCTTCCAAGCAAATGGACAGGAAAAAAAAAAAGCCAGGGTAGCAATATTCATATCAGACAAAATAGACTTCCAAAAAAGGTCCATAAAGAGAAACCCAGAAGGTCACTTCATAACACTCAAGGGAAGAACCCACCAAGAACACATAAATATTGTAAATATATATGCACCCAACATAGGAGCACCCAAATACATAAAGAAAATCTTAGAGGACTTCAAGAAAGATATGGACAGCAACACAATTATAGTGGGGGATTTTAACACCCCACTATCAAAAATGGACAGATCTTCCAAACAAAATATCAACAAAGATATTGTGGCATTGAATAATACCCTTAATGAAATGGACTTTACTGATATATACAGAGCCCTCCATCCAAAAGAAGCTAAATACACATTCTTTTCAAATGTACACGTAACATTTTCAAAGATTGACCACATGATAGGACACAAAACAAGCCTCAACAATTTCAAGAAAATTGAAATCATACCAAGCATTTTCTCGGACCACAAGGGACTGAGGCTAGAAACTAACCCCAAGGAAAAAAACCCAAAACACTCAAAATCATGGAGGTTAAACAGCATGCTATTAAACAATGAATGGGTCAAGAATGATATTAGGGAAGAAATCACAAGGTTTCTGGAAACAAATGAAAACGAACTCACAACAACCCAAACCTTATGGGACACAGCCAAGGCAGTCCTGAGAGGGAAGTTCATAGTGATACAGGCCCACCTAAAAAGGTTAGAAACATTCCAAACAAACAACCTAACCCTACGTCTACAAAAACTCGAGGAACAACAACAAAGACAGCCCAGAGCAAGCAACAGGAAGGAAATAACCAAGATCAGAGCAGAATTAAATGACATAGAGACTCAAAGCACAATTCTAAGGATCAATGAATCCAAGAGCTGGTTCTCTGAAAAGATAAACAAAATCAACAAGCCTTTAAGCAGACTCATCAAGAAAAAAAGAGAGAAGACCCAAATCAACACAATCAGAAATGAAAGAGGAGAGATTACAACAGATACCACAGAAATACAAAGGACTGCAAGAAATTACTACAAAGAGCTGTATGCCAAGAAATTTGAAAACCTAGGTGAAATGGACAACTTTCTAGAAAAATATAATCTTCCAAAACTCAATGGAAAAGAAGCAGAAAGCCTGAACAGACCAATAACAACAAAAGAAATTGAAGCAGTAATCAAAAAAAACTCCCAACATACAAAAGCCCTGGACCAGATGGTTTCACAGGAGAATTCTACAAAGCATTCAAGGAAGAGCTAACCCCTATCCTTCACAGACTATTCCAAAAAAATCCAAAAAGATGCGAGACTCCCAAACTCTTTTTATGAGGCCAACATCATCCTAATTCCAAAACCAGATAAAGACACAGCAAAGAAAGAAAACTTCAGGCCAGTATCACTAATGAACATTAACGCTAAAATCCTCAACAAAATACTGGCAAACCGCATCCAACATTACATTAAAAAGATCATCACCATGACCAAGTGGGATTCATTCCAGGGATGCAAGGATGGTACAATATTCGCAAATCAGTAAATGTAATACATCACATAAACAAAAGCAAAGACAAAAACCACATGATCATATCAATAGATGCAGAAAAAGCATTTGATAAGGTACAGCACCCATTTATGATAAAATCACTTGGCAAAGTGGGAATAGAGGGAGCATTCCTCAAATAATAAAGGCCATATATGAGAGACCTACAGCCAACATTATTTTCAATGGGCAAAAAATAAATCTTTTCCACTAAGATCAGGAACAAGACAAGGATGTCCACTTTCACCACTTCTATTCAATACAGTACTGGAAGTTTTAGCCACAGCAATCAGACAAGAAAAAGAAATAAAAGGCATCCAAATCGGAAAGGAGGAAACAGAGCTGTCACTATTTGCAGTTGACCTGATAGTGTACATAGAAAATCCTATAGACTCCACAAAAAAAACTGCTTGACCTAATAAATAAATTTGGCAAAACATCAGGATACAAAGTCAATATCCAGAAACCAAAGGCATTTCTGTACATCAACAATGAAACAGCAGAAGCAGAAATCAAGGAAAAAATCCCATTTGAAATAGCAAAAAGAAAAATAAAATATCTAGGAATAAACCTAACCAAAGAGGTAAAAGACCTATATTCAGAAAACTACATAACACTCAGGAAAGAAATCAAGGAAGACACAAACAAATGGAAACATATACCGTGTTCATGGATTGGAAGAATTAATATCATCAAAATGTCCATACTACTCAAAGTAATTTACACATTCAATGCAATTCCTATTAAAGTACCAGTGGTGTGTTTCACAGGCATAGAACAAACACTTCAAAAATTTATATGGAATCATAAACGACCCCGAATAGCTGCTACAATTTTGAGAAAGAAGAGTCAAGTAGGAGGGATCACAATACCTGACACTAAACTATACTACAAGGCCACTGTAATCAAAACAGCCTGGTACTGGCATAAAAACAGGCACATAGACCAATGGAACAGAACAGAGGGCCCAGAAATAAACCCATATCTCTATGGTCAAATAATATTTGACAAAGGAAAGCAGCAACATAAAATGGAGTAAAAATAGCCTCTTCAACAAATGGTGTTGGCAGAACTGGACAGCCACGTGCAAAAAAATGAAACTCGAGCACCAACTTACACCATATACAAAAATAAATTCAAGGTGGATAAAAGACTTAAATATAAACTGTGACACTATTAAAGTCCTAGAGGAGAAGGTAGGTAAGAAAATCTCAGATATTTCATGCAGAAACTTTTTTACTGACTTGTCCCCTAGAGCAAGGGACATAAAGGAAAGAATAAACAAATGAGACCTCATCAAAATTAAAAGCTTCTGCACAGCTAAAGAAAACAGTATCAAAATTAAAAGAGAACCAACTGTATAGGAAAACATATTTGCCAACGGTGCCTCAGACAAGGGTTTAATCTTCAAAATATATGAAGAACTTACACGACTACACTCAGAGAAGACAAGAAATCCAATTAAAAAATGGGCAGAGGATTTGAACTGCCACTTCTCCAAGGAGGACATACAGAGGATCCAGAGACACATGAAACGATATTCAATATCGCTAGCTATCAGAGAGATGCAAATTAAAACCACAATGAGATACCACTTCACACCAGTCAGAATGGCCATCATAAACAAAGCAACAAACAACAAGTGCTGGAGAGGTTGTGGAGAAAAGGGGACCCTAGTGTACTGTTGGTGGGACTGCAGACTTGTACAACCACTATGGAAAGCAGTATGGAGCTCCCTCAGAAAACTAAAAATGGGTCTACCTTTTGACCCAGCAATTCCACTGCTGGGACTATATCCTAAGAACACTGAAACACCAATACAAAACAACCTTTGCACCCCAATGTTCATAGCAGCACAATTTACAATAGCTGGGTGCTGGAAGCAACCTAGATGCCCATCAGTAAATGAATGGATCAAAAAACTATGGTACATTTACACAATGGAATTCTATGCAGCAGAAAGAAAGAAGGAGCTCCTACCCTTTGCAACAGCTTGGATGGAGCTGGAAAGCATTACAGTAAGTGAAACAAGCCAGGCATTGAAAGACAAATACCATATTATCTCACCGTTAACAGGAACCTAAACAACAAGACAAAGGAACAAGCAAAATATAACCAAAGACATTGAAATAGAGGACAGGCTGACAGTGACCACAGGGGAGAAAAGAGGGAATTTCAGGGGACAATGGGAAGGGTTCACAGGAACAAATTTAAAGGACACATGGACAAAAACTAGGGGGAGGGTGGTAATGGGATTTAAGTTGGGAGGGCTGGGAGGGTGGGCTGGATTGGGAGTAAAAGGGAGAAAACTGTACTTGAACAATGATTAAAATAAAATTAAAAAAAAAAAAGAGAACTTTCTTCATTCCTTTGATGCATTTGTAGCTTGATGTCTTCAATATCACTGTCAGACTGCCTCTCAAAGATATCAGTAGGTAAGAGACATCCTGCTTGATGCTGCTGACAAACCAGGCATTATATACCAGGTTTCTGTAGAGCATAAAAAGAAATAAAATTTATCATACTACTGCTGCTTTAAGAAAGAAGGACCGTTAAAATAGCCATGTGGATTAATTGCCCTTTGTAGTAATATGATGAATTCTTACAATTAAAAAAAAAATACTGAGAGTCTGTAGGGCACCAGGCCCTGTGCTGTTGCTGGGGTTGCAGAGAAGAACCCCATAGGCAGTCTTGTCCCTGCCTTCACGTTATTGTCAAATAAATGCTCTGAGACATCAGTTTTCATTTTGTATATGCTCAGCTTAAGTAAGGGACTCAGGATGCATGAATGTTTACCATGGATAGAAAGATAAAAAGGTTTTGAATCTTGAGTTTCATAGCATGCTTAGAGGCCACTGTATTTTTAACGGGGGAGAAATTAACAACAGTGGACTGAGAGTGTCTGGAGAGGAAACTGGATAAATGGGGGCCACACGGGGGATACATATTTATGTCATAGGATCTACGTTGGAGATTTACTTTATCAAGAAATCAAATGTTCATTAGTAGGTAAGACGCCTTATTAGAAAAATGCCCTTGAATTGTCACTCTGATTATACACTATGCTCCCTCTTACTTTTGGAGAACATGTAACTCAAGCTAGTCTCACTCTTATAAATGACATCTTTCTCAGGCCAAAGCTCTACCAAGGGAACTCACCTCTTTACTGTAAGTACATCAATGCTCTATTTTAATGATTTTCAACCAGTGTGTCGCAAGCATTTTTAAAACATGCAGCACCTGACTACTTAGTCAGAGGGGCACTGCCCTCCTTTCCCTTAGATTGTCAGATTAAGAAATGACAAGAGCCAAAACAATAGCTATCTAGTGTGAATGAAGCAAAGTTACACCAAGTATTTTTGCCATATCAGCAAAAAATATAATGTATTTTGGGGGGCGCCACAGAATGTTAGTAATTAGTTTACGTGTGCCATGGGATGGAAAAGGTTGAAAATCACTGCTCTGTTTGAATAGAGCCTCTGTGGGTGATCACCTACGCCTGTAGCAGCTCTTACTCTGCAACCCTCTGCTACCCTCTTCTGGTGGGAGTCTATCACTGCAATTAGCCCTTCAAACCCGAGTGAACCTTATCTCCAGGTCTGGTTGTGGTAATGGCCAAATTAGGAAAAATGATGTAAGGCAGACAGACCTCATAGCAAGACCAAGTTCCTGGCTCTAGGAAATCAAGTCCCATCCCAGACATTGACATCTGAAGACAACAGTAAGAGGCTTCAGGTGGCGGATCAAGGAATCAGTCCATATCAGACTGGTGACCTATTATACAGGGTCCAGCACAAATAACACCCTTTTTTTTAATTTCAAAATCATAAGCATGTAATTCTGTAAGATAACAATATCATACTGAAGCACACTATATGACATTCTAAGTGAAGCGTTCAAATTGCTGTTCATCTTGTGGGAGATAGTCACATACCCTACCAACCACACCCAAGCAGGTGTTACTTTTGCCTTACTTACTTACTTTCTTACTTCATATTGGTATGCTCCCCAGCAGAGAGTAGGCATGACAGTAGCAAAACTATTACTTTTTATTAGGCCACATTAAGAAGCACAGGCAGCAGATAGATCTGTGCCTTCTTGTGAGGACTTTCCTTATTTAAAATTATCTTCCCGCTTCAATATATTTTTTTCCATGTTCCAAAATTTTCTATATTGCTTAACCATCTAACAAGCTATGTTTAATTATTTAATTTTGTTAGTTATTTGTATATGCTATTAGAACATAAACTTTAGGAAAGTGTGGCTTTTTTCTGTTGTCACTGCTGTCTTCCCAACACTTAGATTAGGACATATCATGTATTAGTTACTCAATAAACACTTTCAGAACAAAGAAATATCAGCAGGAATCAGACTCTGTGGTCACTGAGCTGTGGGTTGAGGCCTGAATGTTCTCAGTGAAAATACATCAAAGTCCCCCATTTCTGATGCTTCGAAGTGAGAACCAGGGACAGGGCAGTAGATATGAATTAAATGACCAAAACTGGACTCAGGATTAGTCACAGGATTTGGCAAATGTGATTGATAGGTTTGACTATACATAGTTCTCAAATGCTACAGCTTATAACAATGACCTGGGAAGCTTGTTAAATTGCAGATTCCTGAATCCCTATACCCAGAAATTATAACTGAGGAGGTACAGATTAGAGTTCAAAATCTGGATTTTTAACAAGTACCACAAAGATACTCTGATACAGAAAGTCCTTTGATGACACATGGAGGAAAAAAGGAAATGAATACTTCGTGGATGAAGATTAAAGTCATGCTGCCAGAAGGAGGGAGATAGTGCAGATGGGGATTGTGCCTGTGGAAAAGAAGGTTTGCAGAGGCTGGGAACACCTGGAGTCTGAGGGTGGTAGAGTGTCAGTGTCTGCTCAGTTTCCACCCTGGTTAAAATGTGCTTTCTGCAATCTTAGGTGTCTGTAATCAAATGTTAAATTTTAATATACAGCAGGTGATTCTGATACCAGAAGCCCAAAAGTTGTAGTTTGAGAAATACTGGCATAAAAGGAAGGGCAGAGCAGGGATATTGTTTTTTTCTTAAAAATCCCTTCTGTACATGTACCAGGCACTTAGCCAAGAGAGCTTTACACAGAGGTAAACATTATCACTGTTACTTGACAGGTGAGAAAAAACGAGAGCAGCACCTATACACGTCCCTGAGGTCGCACTGGTAAGAAAGAGGTGAACTGTGACTCAGATGAAAGAAGTCCTGCATCCACTACCTATGGTCCTTTTACTGCACTTGGATTTATCTAGTATTCATGGTGGCCCTCCTGTAGTTCATTCATAATTTGGTCAACTGTATGTAGTTGTGTAGACCCTGTCACAATCAAGATATAGAATCTTACCACCATATCAAAAATGTTTCCTGGTGGTATTTTGCAATTATTCCCTCCCCCCTATCAGTAGTTCTTGCTAAAAGATGATCTGATTCTGTCCTTATAGTTTTGCCTTTCATAGAATTTATAGAAATGGAATCATTCTGTATGTAGTCTTTTGTGTCTTGATTACCGTAGCTTTACTGTAATCACTGAAATCAGAAAGTCAGTGTAGTCCTTCAATATTTTTCTTTTATTACAAGTTCTTTTACTTTTCCAAATAAATTTTAGACTATGCTTGTAAATTTCAGCTAAAAATAAGCTTGCCGAGAGATTTTTGTATCTTGAATTTAATCTATAGATCAGTTTGAGGAAAATTTTGTGTCTTCTAATCATTGAACACAATTTATGTATTCATCAACTGAAATACTTTTTCACTTTTCTTAGCAATGTCCTATAATTTACAGCATATAAATCTTGAACATCTTATATGCATCGTTATGTGTTTCATACCTTATTTGAATTTCAAGTTGTTCATTGCTGGCCCCACAACTCTGATAATGAGTAACTTCTTAAATTTTGTACCTCAAGTAACACTTTTGCTTCACCTTAATATTCCCTGGCTAGTATATAAAAATGTAAGTAAATTTTATATATTTAATTGTGTCCTGTGATCTTGTTAAGGTCACTTATTAGTTCTAATAGCTTTTGGGGTATACATTTTTGGGGATTTTTAATGTAGACTTAAATATCACCTATAAATAAAGGCTAATCTCTTCCTTTCCAATTTACATGTATTATTTGTATTTATCTTATCATATTGCTTTAGTAGGAGTCTACTTCCAGTACAATATTCAAAAGATGTAGTAGGAAAAGATATTTATTACTTGTTTATGATTATTAAGAGAGAAAGCATTTAATCCTTTACTCTTAGGTATACGTTTTTATATGACTGCTTTTTATCAGGTTGAGAACATTTCTTTTTTATTCTTACTGTGCTGAGAATTTTTATTATGAAAAAATGTTGAATTTTTGTCAAATATGTTTATGCATCTGTTGAAATCATTATAAAGTTTTACTTTTATTTGTATGTTGTTCATATACTGCATGAAATTATTTTCCAATGCTAACATAATGCTTCACTTATAAAAGCTATTTGTCATGACATATTTTTTTAATATATTGCTAGATTCACTTTGCTCTCATATACTAGGAAAATATTGGCCAAATTAAAAACTAATTGACTTCAAAATAAGTGACAAAAATGGATATGAAAATCAACTAAAATACCTAATGATTAAAATGGGCATGCAAATAACAGATATTCTAAAAACAAAACCTAATAAAGGCAAAAGAAGATATAGACAAATTCACAATTATGATTTTAGATTTCTGAACATTTCTTATAACAATTAATAAAATAAATTGACAAAAATTTGTAAGAAGCCCTGTGCTAAACATTCAACCAACTATAACTAAAAAAAAAAAAACACATTTTTTTCAAATGTGTATAGAATCCATTAAGATAGATCATATTTTAGACCTAAAAAAGTCTCAATAAATTTAAAAGGATAGAAATCATATAAAGCATGTGTATAAACCACAATGGAATAAAACAAACAAAAAATTGGGTAAATTTGGGAAACATTTTGGAATAAGTATAAATGAAAGTACAATATACTAAAATTTGTTGGACACAGTTTAGAGAGAAATTTATAGCCCTAAATTCAACAGACAAGAACAAGCCTTCAATTTAAGAAACTATTAAAAGAACAAATCAAATCAAAACAGAGAGAAGGAAATAAGTGTGTAAGAAACCAATATAGTAGATATCAGTGAAACAGAAATCTGAAAAATAGAGAAATTTTTAAAAACCCAAAACTGTTTTTTGAAAAGATCTTTAAAATTGATAAATTTATATTCCACCTGCAAAAATAAACCTTACCAATATTAAGAATGAAAAAGACTACATTTATTAGACAATAATTTATATGAAAAGGCAACAAATCTTAATAGCCAACAATTTTCTATGATTTTTACTGTGAAAAACACCTAACATCAAATTTACCATCTTAACCACTTTTAGGTGTGCAGTATAGTAGTTTTAATTTTATGCGTATTGTTATGCAATAGATCTTTAGAACTTTTTCATTTTGCAAAACTAAAAACCTATACCCATGAAAAACTCCTCTCCCCCCTTCTCTTCTGGGAACCACCCTTTTATCTTGTTTCTGAGAGTTTGACTATTTTATACACCTTATAGAAATGGGATCATATAGTCTTTTTACAACAGGTTTATTTCAATCAATATAATGTCCTCAAGGTTCATCCATGTTAGAGTATATGACAGGGTTTCCTTCTTTTTTAAGGCTAAATAATATTCCATTGTATGTATGTACCACACTTTCTTTACCCAGCCATCTGATGACGAACATATAGGTTGCTTCACCCCCTGGTTATTGTGAGTAATACTGCAATGAACACAGCATGTGCAAATATCTCTTTAAGATTCTTTGTTTTATTCTTTTGCATATATATTCAGAAGTGAAATTTCTGTATCATATGGTAGTTCTACTTTTAATTTTTTGAGGAAACTCTATGCTGTTTGCCGTAGCAACTGTACCATTTCACATTCCCACTGGCTGTGAACAAGGTTTCCAATTTCTCCACATCCTCACTAATCCTTGTTTTTTGGGGTGTGTGTGTGTGTGTGTGTATGTGTGTGTTATAGTGGTATCCTAATTGGCAAGAGGTAAGATGTCATTATGGTCTTGCTTTCCATGTCTCTGATGATTAGTGACATTAAGCATATTTTATGATACACCTTTTGTTTTTGAGAAATATCTGTTTAAATCCTTCTTACCTTCTCCCGGTAACTTGAAAGGATATTCGTGTCCAGTTGATCTCTCAAAGAATTCTTGGATAAAATTTAGACCTCATTTCCTCTCTGGAGACCGAAAGGTAGAAGCAACTTTACTTCCTTGCTGGCTTCATAAATATCAGTGCTCATGCTGTGTGGGGACGAAACCAGAGCTTTTATACACCTACAGTGCTATGCCAAAAATAAGATGGAATTATTTGTTTCCTAGGCAACCATTTTATAGAACATGCGTAGTTTTCCTTTGAAGGTGTGTGAAACAGTAAAATTTACTATATACTATTTTCATTTGTCCCCTTTTTAAAAAATAATAATCTATTAGCCAATTGTTTTAGCATGCATAGATTGTTAAGTTATGCAACTAAACTCTGACCAAATTTTAACTTGTTCGTGAGGAGGCCAGGTGTTCTTTTTTGTGTGAACTCAGCATGGAAGACAAAGAGGTGGTGGGGTAAAGGACAGAAGGAAGAAAAAAAGGAAGGAAGGAAGGAAGGGAAGGAGGGAAGGAAGGGAAGAAAAGTATATTTACCTATATTTATTTAACTTTAGTACATTCACTCTATATACTAAAAGGGAAGAAGGAAGAAAAGAAATAAGAAAGGAGAGAGGGGAAAAGAACTACTAACGAATACCCAACCATGGGATTGTTATGTAGATTAAAGCAAGATGCTAAGTATGATGCTTGGCACTTATTATATGGTCAATAAATGTCAACATTAAGACTATAATTTCAGGGATCATTTCTATAGTATGTTAATAAATGGCAACATTATTATATTTTATTTTGTTAAACTAAAAACAATTATATCTGTGTCAAAAACATAGGCAAGGACTCAAGTGTTAAACATATTAGAAAGTATAATCTGCAGTGTGTCTGAGATGGTAATATTTAGGCCTGGGAATCAGTGAAGATAAGGCATTGATAGGCTTGGATGGAGCAATCTGTCCTTTGTTAGCCTAAATCAACATTAGAATATAGAAATGTATAGAAATCAACTAGAATATAGAAATCTGTGTGACTTTCACTCGATTCTTTAAACTATTTAGCACCACTCCTCTAGGAGGCTTTATATGCAGTATTTTACATGCAATGACTGTTTCAATTCTGACATCCTAAAATAAAGGTATCACTGTTGATATTTTAACAGGCATGAAACAGATGCTCAGAAATTTTAAGTTATTCAGATCAAGCTTACAAGACCTATTTAGGTTTAGGAACCAGAATTCAAACTCAGATCAGATCCTTGTTCAACCACGCATGGGTGTAGAGGTCCTCTCCTTGTCCTTCTCCCCAGGAAACTTGGTATAGCATTTTCAGAAAAGCAAAAGTAGCTGAAGAATATTTGATAAGAAAAATCAAGGTATAGCTTATCTAGTAGAGTAAGGAATGTATAATATCTGATACTCCAGACTATGAGTAGGAATCAAGCCAAAATTATAAATTATTTTGGTGGTACTTTCTCATAAGAGACCTTTAGTTCTAGATTAGTAATGCAATTCAATAAATACATTTCATAGTAATTGATGGTGTTATTTCAAACTCGAAACATTCCTGGGTTTATACAGTTGCCTTAGAATCACAGCTGCTACAAAACAGGTTCATGGAGAACTGTAGCAAAGAACCACATCTTAGCCCTGGCTGGCATAGCTCAGTGGATTGAACATGGGCTGTGAACCAAAGTGTCGCAGGTTCGATTCCCAGTCAGGGTACATGCCTGGGTTGCAGGCCATGACCCCCAGCAACTGCACATTGATTTCTCTCTCTCTCTCTCTTTCTCCCTCCCTTCTGTCTTTAAAAATAAACAAATAAAATCTTTAAAAAAACCCACATATTTTTCCTTTTCTTCCTCCTCTTCAAAAATAAACCTCTTAAAAAGATGCACCAAAACAAGACATGTAAACTAGCCATTAAATGAACTGGCACCAACCTCCATTTAGTTTTTTAAACTGCAAAATTATTATTTTATTTCATTTGCATTAGATTGTCTTACTTTGATAAACTTGCATATTTAAAAAATAATTTAGAACAAATTTTAGTTGTCTTTTTAAAAATGTATTTTTAGAACTATCAAAGCATAAATGTTTTTGTTAGTTCAAAACACATTTTCCTTTCTCTTTTCCAGAGTTGGGTGCAATCCTCTTATAGGACAATGGCACTTCATAAGCCTTTATCTAAGGACTGGCTTGGACGAAGGAATTCAGCTGGCTCAACTTCTCCAGCCCTCTCCCCTGGGTAATAGAAACAAATGTCTCGGTTTCCTTTGTCAGTATGGCCCCAGACTATTAGTGCCATGTGGACAAATAAGATGCTCTGAGAGGTTTCAGTTTATTAGGATCTGAACGAAACCAAATACGCTTTTGTAGAAAATGGATCCTTCAATTATAATGCCTTTTTAAGAGTGTTTTAATCATTTTAGCTTGGGTGAGGTTTGGTGAGGCTAGACACAGATCAAAAGAGAGAAGCCAAAGAGGGTTTACCATGTGGGCCCTCACAGGCCCCTGGGGAGAGCACAGGGTGCCCCACAGGGCCACTCAGGGAAGTATCAGGACTGGTCCCTGGGGAGAAAGAGAGAGAGAAACTGTGGGCCAGTGCCTTTCTGTGGTTTCTATGGGGAAGCATACTTAGGATAAGTTACTTTGAATAATTTCAGCAGGCTTTCCACAGTGGCTGCCCCCAGTTGTCTGGTGCCTGGCCTTGGAACAATTAGGGCAGGAGTATAGTAGCCTGGAATGTGAGAGTCTGATCCTGGAGCTGCTTAGTGGGCTTAATTGGTTACTCAAGAACTGACTGACCTCTACAAGAGCCTCAAAACTGGGTCAACACCACTGCTCTGGCTGGTGTGGCTCAGTAGATTGAGTACCGTCCTGCAGATTGAAAGGTCACCAGTTCCGTTCCCCATCAGAACACACACTTGGGTTCCAGGTCAGGTCCCTGTCTGGGGCCTGTGAGAGGCAACTGATTGATGTATCTCTCAAGCATCAAAGTTTCTCTCCCTCTCTTTCTCCTTCCCTTCCTCAACTCTCATCTGCCATGCTGTCACTGCTGACTACCGTGAACAACCAGTACATGTTTTTGAAGCTTAAGGATATAGCTGTTACAGGACCTAGGGCTAGTTATGCAAACAATAACTAACTTGTGTGTACATTTTGAGTCTTTTTCAGAGCAATGACAATATTAATGGGAAAATTTAGTTCAAATCTCATAAGGTAGAAATTATTATGCCAGTAATATATGACACTAACACAGTAACATTCCTACATAGTACAATGCAAACAATATTTTTCTCTAATCTTGGAAGATTTTTTCCCCTCTGTTTTGTTGCTATTCTCAATTATAATTCCTTGATTTTGCAGAAATCAGGCCTGAGACAGGAAATTTTTTTCTTGGCCCTAGATGTGGAGTTTCCAAAGGGCAAGAACTTTTTCTTTCCTTTAATTTTTTTTCTTTTCCTTTTTTGTCACACTATGCAAATTCAATCTCCCTCTAACCCACAAACACACTAATCAGCATGGAGTCACATATATAGTTTTGTATTATATAGTTGTTTGTCTAAATTTATGGACACTTTGATATTGCAGCTTAAGCCATTTAAAGGTCTATTTTATATTTTAACTAGCCTGACTTGAGGATGATTGTGAAAAACATTATAAAGCATCAGCTGGTTGATTTTAAAACATGAAGCCAGGAAGACACCACTGCGTATTCTTTTCCTGTTGTGATACCTACCATTATTTCCCATGGTTACCTTTTGGATTATTTAAAAAACTGTTTCTGGGAACTATGCATAAAGTGTTATAATTGATTGATCCTACTAAAGCTAGACAAAGAAATGAAAATGTTGATGATCTCTTCTCAAGCCTAGTTTTCCCATTACTCAAAGGTTCTGTGAAGCAAAGAGATTCTTGAGAGATTACATAATTTGCTTATTCCCCAGATGGTTTATATATGTGCTATATGTTATATAGTTTTTAAAATATGCACACTAGATCAAACATGTGATGACATACTGTGTTGGTGAATGTGCAGGGAAGTAAATGTATCTTGAAGGATGAATATGTACTCATTAGGGAAAAAAAGGGGATTTCCCCTTTTTTAAGGACATTTCCCAGATGAAATTTTAAGTAGCACAGCCTCTGTGGAGGAAATTTTGGTGATATCTGTAAAAATTACAATTGATGATATTCTTTGGATGTAACCTAGATTCATATTTACAGTTACAAACATATACTAAAAGCCAAATATATCCATAACTGGGAAGCAAGAGCAGGATCTGAAATAGAGAACTCTATAGGGCTTTTTGTGCTGTTTTTACAGGTACTCATTGCTTTTATTTTGAGTTTTTTTTTATGAGTGTGTAACTTAATCATTTTATTCTTTGGAGGGTCCTCTTTAGGATCTTAATTCATCTTGGAACAAAATTGTCCCAATGTCAAGTGGATCTCATTCCCTGGATGCCATTCTTTTCTTCCACCTTTATGTCACATTGGTCACATAGTACCCACACTGAAGTTTCTTGCTAGAATTGCATCTTTTCACAAGCCCCAGAACACTTGTCTCATAATGAAAATTGTCTAACTGTGGCCTGACCACTTCTACTAGAGGCATAAAGGGTGTTTGCTTCTCTTCAGTGAAGCTGAATAACCTGGTACTAGAATGTCTCCAATGTACCTGCTTCAAAGATCATCAGCCACTTCAGTGGCCTTGTGTTTATTACCAGACTCCAGATGCTGATGCCCACTCAAGCCCTATGTGACTTTGCTACCTTTCTTTTGTCATTGTAGACAGTTATTCTCATTGTGTTTACTCCTTGAGGCGAGCTCTACAACTTGGTCATTTTTCCTAATCTCTGGGAGTTTGCCTCTTGGCTGAGAGAATCCCAGTTAGCAAAATAAATAAATAAATAAACAAACCAAGAAATAGATAAAGCAGAGAGGACAAGCAGAACAACTAGAGGAGTGAAAAGGTATTCATTCATTTATTCTAAAAATAGTTTTTGATTGCTAACTCAGGGCCTTGCACTGTGCTAGAAATAGTAAGGTGAGTATTTGGTTGCTGGTTGCTGTTCTCAATTTCTCAGATATTAGAATAACTTTCATCAAAGTTATTTCCAAATTTTCATAGAAACTGCCAGAAGCTTCATAACTGATGCTTTCATGCATGTTTAAAAAATCATCAGTGGCTACATTGTATTGTTATGGGTGTTGCTTTTTGATGATGCCTCTTTGATACCTACTGTAAGTAATTCAGGATGGAGGCTCTTTAATATTATGAACTGTAGGCCCATAAAGTAACTTAAAGAGGAGAAAGGACTATTTCAAAATACCTTCAAGGATTTTGCCATGGTGCCTCACTGTGATCCTGCTCTCATTTCTCAGTTACATGTATTTGACTTTTAGTATATATAACCATGTGTAACTGTAGCTTTCCAACAGTTCATCACAAGATCTTAAATTTGTGTCTCCTGGGTGCTCTCAAAGCACTTTAATGTGCCCTCATGTGGTGGCTTGTACCCTGCTCTGCCCTGGCCCTCATCAGGATGTGCTGTCACTGTTCTCCCCCAATTCCTAACTAGACTGTGAGATTCTTAGAAAATGTGCATGGCTTAAAAATAGGGTTGCCAGATTTAGCAAATGTAAATACATGACAGCCAGTTAAAATTTGATTTTAGAAAAACAAAAAAGATTTTTTTAGTGTAAGTATATCCCATAAAATATTTGGGACATACTTATATGGGAAAAATGATTCAGTAATCTGAAATTCAAAATTTAACTTGGCTTTCTGTATTTTTTCTAGAAGCACTACTTTGAAGATGTCATATAACATGAAGATTTTATAATTCTACCTTTAAATATCATTTAGCAAAAAGGACAAGATTTAATTATTAGCTATAAAAACTTTTAAAAATAACATAAATCCCATTATTAAATACTGTAGTCTGACAGTCTACTTTTACATAAATCCTATTATTAAATACTGTAGTCTGGTAGTCTACCTTTATATCTACATTTATATATAAAAATAATAACCATGTATATGTGTGTGTATATATATATATTACAAAATGTTATACAATTTGCTGGGTTTCCTTTAAACCACAAGTTTTGAGTATTAATTTCATTTTCTTTTTCTTTCTTATGCATTCATGGGCTATTAAAATAAATGAAAGCCAATTGTTCAAATGTCAACTCATGTTTTTATTTAGTAAAGATGTTTTAAGCTGCTAGAACATGTTGGGCATGTCCTAACCAGGATAATGCATGATAGTAAGAAGACAATGAGAATATGGTCATAATTTTGTAGAAATAACACTGGATGATCTAAACAGTAAACATTTAATAACTATATAATGTGGATATTTGTGATTATAGAAATTTTGGAACTTTGGAAACAAAATAAGAGGTTCAATAAATCCAAACAAAAAAGAGTTAATAACTATATAATATGGGCATTTGGTATTATAGAAATCGGTAGAACTTTGGGAACAAAATAGGAGGTCAGTTGATATCAATGAGATGGAGATATCAAGGTTATCTAAGGAAGACTTTAGTTTTTTCTATTCTTCAGTCAATGCATTATTTATCTGTTTCTAACTGGAAATTGATTATTTATAATAAAATACACAGGATAATCAAGTAAAAAGAATTGGATTAAAATTTTGAACTAACAATTATGGTCTAGCAAAATTGAGAGCTTAAATTAAGATAGAACCTGTTTATAGTAGAAAATGGCAACGTTTCTAGGGAATTTTCTTAATTGTATTGTGCATATTATTTGATGCAGGAGAGCCATATTTAGAATGTTCTGGATTTAAAAAATCAGTTACAGGTTATTAACTTAATCCCCTGAAGCACAGCTTATGCCTCCCATACAGTTCCGTTTTCTCAGTTGTTCTTTGTTGGTGTTACAGATGCTGTGTTTCTGTGGAAGAAAGAAATCTGAATTGATATGCATTTCATCAGAGAAATAAACACAAGGCAATTCTACTCATTTATCTATCTATCTATCATCTACCTAAAAATTTAACATTGTACTCAATCTCTTATTTATTTCTCTTTCCTCCTACTTTTTATTAAGATGATAATGTATTATGTAAGGTAAAGACTTTAAGTTAAAGGCACCCTTCCTTGGGGTTTCAGAAATGGAGGAAAGATTTTAATTCTGAGATTCTGAAAATAAGTAATGAGAGAAGGTAATTTTTTTATTATTTAAAAGACTCATGAGTATGGTCACCATGGAAACCAGACATGAGTCCATGGAACGTCAAGAGACCAGAGGAGAGGTCTAGGGCTGAAATACTGAGTCTTAAATTTGGAATGCTGACATTGATTTTAACCCTCATTTCAGAATAACTTCTTCATAAATTATGTGATTTATTTTAGATAACACTGTCTTGGGATTTAATAGGTTTTGCTAAATACAACCCTGTGCTATTTTCTTTCTGTTTTTTTTCTTCCCTCTCCCTTCTTCCACCTTTTCCATCTTCTCTCCCTCTTTTTCTTTCTTCCTTCATTAATTTTTCTCTTTTTTTTTTTCTATTTCTCTTTTTTTTCCTCTTCATCTTCATTTTTTGAGTGAAGATCTATGGGGGGCACATGTGAAAGAAACAAGATGGGAGAAAACTCCCTTGGCTTTTCTATATTTATAATATAACTGAAGATTTAGGAAAATGTTATAACATATTAAAATATATAGTGAGAGCAATAATTGGAAAATAGATCATTTAAATATTCTAAAAAACTGAATGCTCTAGCTAGTTCAGTGTGAACTCATACTTTAAAAAAATGTTGATCCCTTTTGGAGGATGTCCTTATATAATTATATACCAATAAAATAAAATGATATGTAGTGAAAAATAATAATCAGTATATTTACAAATACAGGAAATTATCTAGAAACAAGCAAAGTAAAGCAATAAGAATACAATTTACATTGGTGTACAATCACGTACAACTAGACTTGCAGAATCCTGAGGTTATTGCTCTTTGTAACCTCTCTATCAGTGCACTGTCTGATGTGTAACAGCTGCTCAATTGACATTTACCTTAAAAGTCTATAAAATACACTCCCCCACACACATACATGCACAGATATATTTTTAAAAATTAATAAATAAAATGTGGAAGATTAAAAGCTACTTTTTATGAAGTTATTGGAAAATAAAATAAACCATTTTCTTGCTTTTTTTTTAAAAAAAAAGAACATTGAATTAATTATCCTTTAACATTTTGAACATTATTATCCCTTCCTGAATTTTCATAAAGTGAATTGCTATATAACTTTATTTTGCTGTTACTCTTTAAAGAAATCCAGTGATACTAGTTTAATTGAGATTTTATAATAAAATTGTTTTATTGCAGATTATATGAATCCAGTATTTCAATATTTGAAATTTACACAACTATGTGTCAAAGAGTAGAGGTATTTGTGGAGATAAGGGGCAGTATGAGATAATGGAAGTAGAACAAGTTTAGAGTTTCAGGATAATATTTTGCTTTTAGGAGTTGCTATTATAAACTTGTCTGATAAGGGTAAGCTACTTCACCTCTCTGGATTTTACCATCTACTTCTCACAACTGATATGAACATTTGGAGATATGTGTTTCCTATATAAAGTATGCCTTTAAAATGTTTGTAAATATGAAATATGTGAGTTCATTTTAAAAGATTTCCATACTCAGATGGGGCTAACAGGGCATTAATCTCATAAAAGTTATATATTTTCCTTTGCCTAATAACATGGTGCCTACACTCTTATTTATGATATCATTTATGCCAAATTAATTTAAAATAAACATAAATGTTTTCAATAGAGTGGGCATTGGATCTAAATATTGGCTGCACATTAGAATTATCTGTGAAGCTCTTTAAAAAACAATTACCTGGAACTTCCAGCCAAGATGGAGATGTAAGTAGATATGCTTTGGTTCCTCACACAAGAAAAGGACAACAATGAGTTTAAAAAAAAAAGTTACCAGAACTGCCAAGAAATTGAACTGTGTGGAAGTCTAACACTAAGGAGTTAAAGAAACATTCATCCAGACTGGTAGGAGGTGTGGAGACAGGTAGCAGGGTCAAGAGGATGCTCAGCAAGGTGACAGACCAAGCCAGGAGGGGTTGCTGCTGGCAGACTGAATGGTCCCACATTTGCGTGAAGATACACCAGGAGGAACAACTGGGAGCAAGACAGACAATACAACCCAGGGTTCCGGCGAAGGAAACTAAACCCTCAAATCCTCTGGCTGTAAACATCTGTGGGGGGCTGCTGCACTGGGAGAAACACCCAGACTCACAAGAGAGTTCATTGGAGAGACCCACAGGGTCCTAGAACATACACAAGCTGACCTACCTGGGAATCAGCAGTAGAAGGGCCGAATTTGCTTGTGGGTCATGGAGGAAGTGACTGAGAGCCAGCGAGAAATGAGCAAGTAGCATTTTTCCTTCTCTAACCCCTCCCCCACATACAGCATCACAACACAAGGAGGTGGGTTGCCCCACCCTGGTGAATATCTAAGGCTCTGCCCTGTAAATGTAACAGGTACACCAAGACAAAGAAATATGGCCCAAATTAAAGAACAGAACAAAACTCCATAAAAAAGACTAAGTGATGATGAGGAGATAGCCAACCTATCAGATGCACAGTTCAAAACAGTGGTAATCAGGATGCTCAGAGAAATGACTGAATAAAGATGCAAAATAGAGGGAGAAGTGAAGGCTGTGCAAAGTAAAATAGAAAAATATACAGGGAACCCACAATGAAGGAAAGGAAACTGGGATGCAAATAAACAATTTGGAACAGAAGGAAGAAATAAATATTTGACTAGAACAGAATGAAGATACAAGAATTAGAAAAAAAAAAGGCTCTGGGACAACTTTAAATGTTCTGACATCCAAATCATACGAGTGTCAGAAAGGGAAGAGGAAGAGCAAGAAATTGAAAACTTACTTGAAAAAAATTATGAAGGAGAACTTCCCCAATCTAGAGAAGGAACTAGACTTTCAGGAAGCCCAGGAAGCTCAGAGAGTCCCAAAGAAGTTGGATCCAAGGAAGAACATACCATGGCACATGAATTACATCAGCCAAGACTAAAGGTAAAGAGAGACTCTTACTAGCAGCAAGAGAGAAGGAGATAGTTACCTACAAAGGAGTAGGTAAGACTATCAGCTGATTTCTCAAAAGAAAGTTTGTAGGCAAGAAGGGGCTGGAAAGGAGTATTCAAAGCCATGAAAGGCAAGGACCTACATCCAAGATTGCTCTATCCAGCAAAGCTATCATTTAGAATCAAAGGACAAATAAAGTGTTTCCCAAATATGGTAAAGTTATAGGAGCTCATCATCAGCTAGCCCTCATTATATGAAATGTTAAAGGGTCTTATCTGAGAAAAAGAAGATGAAAATTATGAACGGTAAAATGACAACAAACTCACAACTATCAACTCAACCTAAAAAACAAACAAACAAATAAAACTAAGCAAATGACTAGAGCAGGAACAGAATCAAGAAATCGAGCTCACATGGAGGGTTATCAGCAGGTAGGAGGAGGGGAGAGAATGGGGGAAAAGGTACAGGGAATAAGAAGCATAATTGGTAGATACAAAATAGAGGGAATTAAGAATAGTATAGGAAATGGAGAAGCCAAAGAACTTATATGTACGACCCATGGACATGAACTAAGAGAGGGAATGCTGGTGGGAGGGGGGTACAGGGCAGAGTGGGATGGGGGGTGAAAATAATGGGACAACTATAATAGCATAATAAATTAAATATACCTGAAAAAATTAAAAGTAAACTAATTCCCTGGTTCCCTACATGCTCAGTGGTTTTAAAATTTCTATTAGTGGTCCTAAAGTGTAGCCTAAATTCAGAATTACTAAACTAGAAAGTCTATAAATCTGAATCCATTTAAGCCTGTTTCAGAATGCAGCTTATGGGAATCTGGATTGATTGATAGAATATATTCACTAATTTTTGAAAGTATTATATGTTTGGTATATATGTTTGGTAACTACTATGCCAGATATTAGGAATGCATAACATATGATGTTTACCCTACAAAAGTTTGCATTGTATCAGAGGAGGTGGGATCCTAAATAAATAATTATGATTCAATATTATACATCTTATGTTAGGGCTTTTTAGGAAAGTTATGCGCTAGCACAAAAAATGGTGGGTACTCCTTCAAGAGATTTGGGCAGTATTTCATTGCAGCCAATCTTGAAAGATGAATGAAAATGCACTCATTAGGAAAAGAGAAGGATAAAAATAAGAGTCTTTTCAAAAAGTTTTTTTTTTAACAAAGCTATGATAAAACTACATAGTATGTTAGGAAGGTAACATAGTAAAGGTAAGCCAGTAATGAAGAGAACATAAAAGAGCACGGGACCAAACAAGGAGGAGACCCGGGTGCCATACTTCCGAGTTTGAACTGTGATCTACAAGCATTATAGAAATGAGAGTACACAGTAGTGTGTGTGTGTGCGTGTGTGTGTGTGTGTGTGAGAGAGAGAGAGAGAGAGAGAAAGAGAGAATGGGATTAGGAGTAAGACCTTCTATTGTTTTCAAGTGTCCTGAAGATATCCATTCCAATCTAAGATTTAGAAAGCTGAATGTTTCATAGTTCTTTGGATTATCAAGTTCAGTTTAACTATAGGAAGCTTTTTAAGTTGAATGATGATTACATTTAAACTGCTTGCTAAATTATTATATGTGAATAATAGCTATCATGGCATAATAACTATGTGCAAGGCACTTTCATAAAGACTTGAGAGTAGTTAGCTCCTTTAACAGTAACAAAGACCTATGTGGTACTTGCCATTACTCTCTGTCTACTTCATAGAAATGGAAACTAAGGCAAAGAAAGGTTGAATAATTAGTCTGTAAACAATATAAGCAACACAACCAAGATTTGAATCCATGGAGACTGGTATCGAAGATTGTGCTTATTCATGTGGTATGCAGCATTCATCTACAATAACTATAACTAACAATGTGTTGAATGCTTGGCATGTACCAAGCTCCGTGCTTAACAAGTATAATTGATTTAGTCTTCACAACTAACTTATAGAACTAGTAATTTTCCCATTTTACACCTAAGGGGAGTTAGAAAGCAAAAGTGAATGCTTTATTAGTTCAACTGTAGCACTTGGATTCTTGGTCCATCAGTCAGAGTTCTTGATAGATCCATAGTGTAGCACAGCTCAAAAATCCTGTTAAATCTTGAAGAGATGTTAACACCAAGTGATTAGTAACATCAAAAGGCATCCTTTCATCAATTTTCAGTTTCTGGCATTGCACCAAATACTACATAAATTATTGACTTTAGCTCAATAAACTACTAAGGAAATGAAACATTGGAAAACAGAAATCTCCTAAATCACTACTGTGAATGTTAAATATGATGTTAGATTTCAGGTGATTGAGTTAAGACTCTTTATAATTAAATATATTATAAATAGTTATAATAGTTATATCTATACTATTAAGAGCATAATCATCTCTTATATATACAGTGCAAAGTTTCCAGAGATTTTATTAAGCAATGATTCCAAGACTCTGTTGTGAAGGATATAATCCTTTACACAACCTTGCTTGGTCACTTAAATGCAAAAGAGAATCCTGCTGCCATTTTATTTAATCTATTTTTGATTATAGATATAAAAGAAATCACTGCCTTTGCCAAAAGTATTAACTAAGAATTAGAAGATCTTACACTGCAATTTATAAAAGATGAACTGTACCAGACTACAAGGTGGGTTTTAAATTTTCAAGGTCCCCAAAAAGATTAGACCTCAAACCTCAAACTATAAATCTAGAGCCTTGCATATTCCAGTATACAGGATGTAAATAACTGTAAATTAAAATAAACTAATTCTCACTCCCATCATTACCATCTCCAAATATCATGTACTTACTGCATTTCAGGGATTATACATTCGCTTCACACTCATTATTGCTTATGTTAGCGGCAACCCTAGGCAGATACCATTATCCATGTTTTAGAAAAGAGAAATAAAAAGTTTCTAGTCAATAGGAAAACAGAATACAGAGATGAATTTTTCTTTATTTATGAGCATATTAATCCAATGTTATTATCAAAATTTTTGCCCACACATGGTATTGTACTGGAATAATAGAGCCAGATTGTGAGGAAATGTAATAAAAAAAAGAACCATGCTTTGCCCACAATCCTATAATAATTTTATAGTTTGCAAAATGACTTTATATATAACCAAGAAAATTAGATATTTCCCATTTCCAGAGAAGGAATTGAGGTTGTGAGGTTCAGTAGTTTGTCTAAGTGCCCTAGTTAAATAAGAGCAAGAGCCAGTTTTCAAATGCCTATTTATTAGGTTTGAAATCCAGCAGGCACTATGATACACTCTTTGGTTTGGGGTGCAAAACCTAACTCACTCAGAGTGAATCTGGGTATTCACTCTGGACTATCAGGGAAGTGCTTTGTCTATTGCCATGACAGCATTAAGCACGACAAAGGATCACAGAGTGAAGATGAGTATCTTTGTGTTTGCCACATGTATGTCAAGAGCACAGGTTGGGCAGAGCTTCATCCTGGAAAACAGTGGTGGAAGTATCTGTAGTTTCCCAAGTACTGAGAGGACAAAGCTCTTTAATTAATGTATTTTTACCCAGTATCATGAAAAATTGAAAACTTCCCAGGCCATATTCTAAATCTTTACTGCTTGAATAATAGGGAGATAAGTGACACTAGACCCATAAATTCTTTGAGTTAAATTTGCATGTTATGCCTGGAACTTGAAGTTTTCAACAAAACCATGTAATATGAAAAAGGTTTCCATTTTTCTTGTAAAATTCTTGTTAAAACATTTAGTTTTTAAAGACCATTTAGAAAAGTTCCTATGTAGAATATTAGCATTTAGTAACAGTAGCAACAACAAAATTCTTTTTTTCTAAGAATAACCATTTTCTTATATCAGATGATAATTAGGGAAGACATTTTCTGTCATAAATAAATGTTTTCTGCTAGACCGCAGATTCTACATTAGTCTAAACCATTCACGTGTTTGTCACCTCTTTCTGCATGGTTTTTGTCTTCTATATCAATAACTTTTATGTATATAATCGCCTCATTCATGTTTTGAAATCAGGCAGATTAAATTTATTAAATAAAATCAGCTAAAACAGCAACCTCTATTTTGCAATTAAGTGTACTGAAATACAACGAAGGTTTTCCAAGCTCCACTTAATCGACACCAATATCTTTTCAGTTTCTATAAAATGGTAAGTGTTCTCCTGTCTCAGAAGTGCCAGCTGTTGTTCCCTATGCCTGTAACCCACTTCCTTTCTTCTCTCCCTTTGGTTATTCACCCCTTCCTACCCCCAACCCAAACAACACAAACACACTCATCCTTTGCATAGTTGAATCTTTTGGATCGTTACCAAATATTACTGTCTCAAAGAGATGGAGTTTTTTACTGCCCTATACAAGCAAGATATCCAGGGGCCTTCTAATGCTGTTATTCTTTATAATTTGCCTGTTAAATTCTTTATCGCGCCTCCTATAAGTTGCAAGACATATTTGTTGGTGTGCCCCTTACTTGACTTTATTTTATTTTCCATTCTATCCCCAGTACCTAGCCATGTCTGGTCCATGCTAGTTTAATAAATATGTAACAAGTAGCATCAGTAAACCTATATACACTCATATGTGCATACCTAATAACTTGGTTTTCTCATGTCAAGCCAGTATTTATTTTGTTGCAGTTTTTGATTGGCAACTGGCAAAATAAAAATGCTTGATGGAGTGTTCATTAAATGAATGAAAATTTCCTTCAGAGAAATTATTTTAAAAAACCACATATAATCTGTGATTTGATGAGTTCAGATAATCATACAATTGCAAAATATTCAGTATTGCAAAGAGCTTTTTGGAGTCTAAAATATGAGTTGGGTAATTCTAAGCACAAATGCAAAAACAGAATGTACGAGGTATATAAGAGTGTTCAAATTGCAGAAGAGTGCCGCCATTCAGGGGTCTTACAATTCTCCTGCAAACATTCACATAGTTGACTGTCAGTGATCCCAACTAAGAAAATAAAGGACAGCATGCATGTAACATGTATATCTCTATTTTCATAAATGTTTATTCAGACATTCAAATATATTTATTGAGTAGCTTCTATGTGCCAGAATTTTCTTTGGATTTGGAATATAACAGTAAAACAAAGATTCCTTTCCTTGAGGAGTTCACATTCTGATGGTGGAGGGGGGAACAAACAGATAATACACAGTAATCAAAATGGTGAATAGATTATATAATCCAATCATATTATGATCTAGAAATATGGAGGGAATAGTGTTAGGTAAAAGGGATCAGGAGCACTGAGATCATGAAGTATAAAAGTTTACAGTAGGGTAGTTTGGGAAGGCCTATTTAGAGAAGTAAGATTTGAGCAAAGATTTGAAGAAGAGGAGTTAGCCTCCTTCAAATGGCAAGTTCCTGGAGGACTTTGATTTAAGCTAACTTCTTACAAAGAACACTCTTTCTGCTGTGTTGAATACAGCTGGTAGAGAAAAGGGAAGAAGCTATAAGTTACTAGTTGTAACCAGATAAAAGATGATGTGGCTTGATTCAACATGGTATCTGTGAAGGTGGTTAAAAGCAGTAAGATTCTGGATATATTTTGAAGATGAGAGAAAGAGAGGGTTCCAAGTTTCAAACTTAATCAATCATAAGTATAAATAACTTTTTTCATCCCACACAAGAACTACAATATTTTGATTAATAGCTCATCTTAAGGCGAAAATCATACCCTTGAGCAATTTACAATCAGAACTTACTTTTGGGACATAGTTGTTTTTATGCTCCTTTTACTTTTAATTTTACCTAATTCAGCACTTTATAATTATGAGGTAAATCTATACTGTAAAATGTCACAGAGCAATTTAAGATTATATAATTTTGTTTTCCTTCTCATCTGAAAATACCACTGTGTACTACATGGAGAATGTTCTTCACATCTTAGCTTTTAGAGCACAGGAAGTGGATATGCCTTGGTAAACGATGTACTATTAAATGTAATATTACCTTCATGGAGTGCTTTATCATGTGTGACATGCTTTAACATGTTTCATCTCATCACATCCTCTCCATAACACTGGGAGACAGCAGGGAAGGAAATTGAAGACTTTAAGTGACTAAGTGGCCACCATGAGATCTTCCCTAATCTCAGCCCACTCACTTGTATACTTTGAGCCAGTTCCAGCTGACGAAGAAAGATGGGGGATTTTGTGTGTCCTATGATAACCATGGTAACAAAGACTCAAATCTTTGACCTTGCTATACAACCAATTCTTCATCCAATTGGGCTAGTAAATCATTTTTTTAAAGATTTTATTCATTTATTTTTAGAGAGAGAAGGGAGGGAGGGAGAGGGAGAGAGAGAGAAAGAGAGAGGGAGAGAGACATCAATGTGTGGTTGCTGGGGGTCATGGCCTGCAACCAAGGTATGTATCCTGACTAGGAATCGAACCTGCAACACTTTGGTTCGCAGCCCATGCTCAATCCACTGAGCTATACCAGCCAGGGCTAGTAAATAATTTTATATATAAGACAATTAATTATATTTCCAAAATCCTCTTATCATTAGTTACCCTTTATTTTCCTCAGAACTCTCATTATTTTTTTTTGTATTTTCTCATCTGTATCATATTTCTCATCTTTCTTATTCAGGAAGATCAACCACAGCTTTGCTGGCCTCTCTACAAAGTAGTAAAGTTTGCTTTGTGGATTGCAATAAAAGAATCTCAAAAATTAATGGCACCATCAGAATACACATGAAAATGGGGAGAAAAAAGATGTCATTGTAAAGATCAACAAGGTGTGGTAGATACTTACATTTTTCTTTTCCTGTTGAATCCTGGAGCTATCAAAGAACAAGTTGCCTTGTTTTCAAGGATGCTGTGGGAAACCTACATTAGTAATGTATGCATCATAACCAACATCATCAACTTCAGTGTTTTTATCTCTTAATCTTTCATCCAAATGCTACAACACCTAGGGCCCAAAATTCAGCTAGGGAGGTATATAGATAGGTATAATAATCACATTGCTCCAATGCCTTTCTTTTCTTTATATGTAGCTATGCAATTAATTTATACCAATTTGTTTTTCAGAGGCAGAAATGAAATGTTTTTGGGAATTTAAAATTAGCTCAGCATATCTGTATATATCTATATTTATATCTATATCTATCATTTATATATAGGGTGTGGCAGAAGTAACACCTGCTTGAATGTGGTTGTTAGGGTACATGAACATCTCACATGAGATACCATTTTGAACATTTCACCTAAAATGACATATGGTGTGCTTGAGTGTGATATTGTCATGTTACAGAATTACATGCTTATGATTTTGTAATAAAAGACTTTGTAATAAAAATGGGGTATTATTTGTGCCACACCCTGTGTGTGTGTGTGTGTGTGCGCGCGCGCGTGTGTGTACAATCTTGGTGAGTTATAGGGGTGGTGGGAGAAGGGAAGCAAAGTCATAGTGAAAGATATTTAACTGCTTTGGAGGAAGAAATTTTAATGGGTGTAGAATCATTTGTAAGAAGTGCAGACATGCAAAATGGCATTAGTAATAAGTAATGCCATTAAAGAGACCATTCTTTCTAACCACTCACACCTCTGAATCTGGGTTCCGGACTTCCTGATTTTCTCTACCCTCCAGCACTGAAGACCCTTCTCCCAAACATTGTCAGGGGTTTAAGTAACATCGTCAGAGAGAAACTCATTATCTACCTGCTCCCCAGCTTCTCTCTGAGTGACACACCACCCACGCCTCCCCACACATTTCTTCTTCCGCGGCTTATGGAGGGAAGCTGAGGAGCTGCAGCGGGAGCCTGAAGCAACCGTCTCCTGAACCCCGAGACTATGATGCTGCAAGACACTTGTCACCCATTGAGTCTGTGCCCTAGTCGTTCTACCGCCCCCCGCCGTGCGCTGCAGGAGTAGGAGCCAGCCCAGCGCTGCGCTCCCAGCTGCGTCTGCCTGAGTGCGGCACGTGCTCCAAGCGCTGGCGCGGGAGAACCAGCGCCACCGCCGGGGCCCTGAGCCGCTCTGCCTGCTGCCACCGCTGCCTCCATCGCCGCCAGTAGCGCTCCCGCTGCAGCCCAGGCCGCTAACCGAGCGCAGGAAGCCCGCGAGGAGCGGCTGGCTGGGGGCGCCAGGCTCAGGGCGCACATCTGGTAAGCGCAGCGCGTTTTTCTTTCTTTCAGATCTCGAGTCACCACGGATGTAGGATACCGCCGGAGCCCCTCCCCCAGCACAGGGCTGGAAAGCATTCAGTCAGGGGGCGGGAGCTTGGGCAAACGGACCCAGGAGGGCAGGTGGTAGGCAGGTGAAGAACTGGTGGAGCCAGGGACGCTACGAGGTCCTGCAAGTTTAGAAAAGTCACCCTGCAAGGACGTGTGCTGTGTGAATCAGACATGAATTTCTAGTCAGGAGCCCAGGCTACCGCGGCATAGCTCCAATGAGAGGTTTATGAAGATCATTTTGCTTTTATTTGCATGAGTGAGGGATTTAAGTGTTTTGTTTCCATAGAAAACGAACTAAAAAATATCAGAGGAAAACATAGAGATCTGAAGCAAAGGAGACATTTGGACACCTCTCTTTCTTTCACTCTCATACCAATGCATGTGCACAAAGGGGCGCATTTATCAAGGAGGGGGGGCTTTACCATCTTTGAGGCTATTAGGTGTTTTGGGAGCTATAAAAGCTTTCGCTGTTGCTTCCCCCCGGAAAGAGACAGCAAAAAAAGGGACCTTGTTGGGCATGAATGCCAGTGTTCCATTTCTAAAATGACACTTCCATGACTACATTAACCGGAGGAAGGGATTTTCTATAACAAGGGGCCATTTTAAGGGGGTACACATGGAACTCTGGACCTTTAAGCTCAAGTTTATGTACTCCAGGTGAAGCTAGGAAGACATCCTTACTCTGGGTTCCTTTGTGGAACTTTGGCAAAGGATGGGGTTGTAGAGAGTGGTGGGGGGAGAGAGGAGGAGAAGGGAGCTGAATATGACTAAATGAACTGTGTGAGGAGGAAGAAGGAGCAGAAGGCTGGACGTCAGGTTTGGAATCACTGTGTTCATTCAGTTCCACCCTGAGTAGTCTCTGGGCTGGTCTCCAGGGAAATGTGTGACCTTGAACAAATTCCTTAACATTTTTGTATTCAATTCCCCATCTGCAAATTGTAGAGGTTCTTCTGGGATTCGGGACACTAATGTCCCATGCAGCAGTGTCTGTCTATGACTGTATGGGTTTGAGGATCTACATTCAAGGGAGGAAAAACACACAGAAAATCCAGATAATGGAAGCATCAGTGCATTTTCCCCAAAGTACCAAAGGCATTTGCAAGCTCCTGGCTGTGCATTTGGTGTAACGCCTGTTGGGAGGTCTGTAGAAATGGGTGAGCAGGACAATCGGACACCTAGCTGATAGCCAAGGGAACCTGGGGTTCTGAGTGCTATTTGGACAGGTTCAGATCCACTGAGCCTAAAGTCACATGCTTTTTTTTTAAAGGTATCAATTAAAGAAGGAGGTTTGGTAGCAAGCTGCGAAGTTCTGTCAATTTGAGGGTTTGGGAAATAATTTGGAATCAATTTTAACACAAGAAAAATAAATGGAACCTCACTTTAAAGGTTGGGGACTAAGGATGGGAGGGAAAAGGTTTTAGAGTGAGATATGAGAAGACTGCAATCTGAGCAGACGGGTGAGGAGGGAGAAAAGAATGGATCTCCTTCCTGAGACAAGGGTTGCTAGACTCCTAGGAGGCAACTGGCATTTGTCCAGTGTCCTTGACACCTCTGGCACTTGTCTGAAGAGGGCACAGGTACCCCTTACCCTTCAATACAAGCTCATTCTTAGAACTTAGTGATTTGCCACCCAGGTGTTGAGATATAAAGATGAACATGGGAAAACTCAAGTCCTAGGGGTGTTCCCCCAATCTCCCCACCATGTAAGCATCTGGTGGTGGAGCTAGTTTACCTTATCCAAATTCAACCCAAAGTCTGTGTTCCTAAAGGAACTCACTGTGCCACTTGGTGGCACCAAAAAGTTGTGTTAAGAACTCTGTTCTCTATAAATACAAACTACCACCCCTCCCTCCTCCGCACTCTCCCCTTCCCCCTTCCCCTTTTCTCAGTAGCAGGGACATTGCTGCACACACCGCCCTCAGCTCTGCTGTTCTGCGCTCACTGAGCGCAAGAGATGAGCTTAAGATCATCTTGGGGGGACCCCGGGACTGGAGAGGCCGGCTCTGCCCCACTGATCCGTAAGCCCCAACTTTATGGGGGGCTAGCTGGACCTCATCTCACTGCCCACTGCACAGTCAACAGGGGGGTAAGCTTGCTAAGTGTCTGTGTGACCAAAAGTCCCCGGGGCGGGAAGGATGTAGCCGCTATCAGCTTGCTGGGTGGCTCTCAGTTTGGTTTGGGGGAGGGGGATGAGGGTGGAGCAAGGGTGGCCAGAACCTCGAGACTGAAGTCTGCTCTGTTTGCCCGCGGCCTTAGTAAACCTGTCGGGAGAAAAGGTGAGAGCAATAGGGCAAAGGAGGAATGACTGCAAGGGTTGAGAAAGGGATTATGCATGTCTTGAGATCCGAGTTCCCGCTCCCCAAAGCCAGGTGCGCATATTTAGAATGCAGGCTGAGCTTCCCCAAACCGCCGGAGGGATTGGAATAGAAAGAAGAACAGGTAGAGAGGGAAAGAAAGGGGAGTCGCTTCCCAGTAGCTCGGTTAGCTGCCGTGACTGGGGCGCTTGCTGCAGAAAAGTGGGGACAGCGGGTGGTGCTGAAGGCTCAGGTCTTTCAGTCTAGCGAGCCTCTGTCTAAATCTCAGTCTGCGCCCTCCGCTTTTTCCTCTCTCATGGATGTGTCTTTCCCGTCGGACGTAAAGCCTAATAGTTACCCCGGAGTGGCAGCATGAGCGGCATGGTGAAGAATGTGCCCAGGCTACAGCGACTTGGGGGAAGAACCCGGGGCAGGCCCGTGAGCTAGCTTGTCACCAGAGTCTAATCCCTCACTCACTTGGGACCTCGCAGAGGGACGTGAAGAATTTGCCTGGAGGGCTCTCGGAACTGGTGCTGGAATTTCCAACAGCCCCTATTTCCCTCCGGAGCAGGTTCTGTGGGGAAGGGAAGTTGAGAAGAAGTTAACAAGCTCTTGTGCTTATTTAGGCACAATCTTGGTGCTGCCTCAGCTGCACTGTAAGCTTGAGTAGTCAGGCAGATAGATCCTCCAACACTTTACTCCCCACTAAGAAATTGACACAGACTAGTGGGGGGGCAGAGTCTCCCTTCCACCTTCTTCTTCATTCCCTACGTGCTGATTTGTTGTTTTGAGTCCCTAGAGACTGAACTAGAGCTCATCTGTATCCTTAATGCTGGCTGCTGTCCATGTGAGGCAGCCAAGGGAGCATTGTCTTGTACTATGTGCAACCCCTTCACCCAGTGGGAATAAGGCAGGGTTTCCGTGGAATCCTATTAGTTATACAACATTCTAGACATTCTTTTGAGTATTGAGTGTTTGGGCATGCTATCTCTTGTTAGGGTTCTTTGTGGTCTTCATTTCCTTCATGGTACACAGGAAATTTTCTTTTTTAATTTCTTCTTTAATTTATATTTATGTAAATACACGTTTAAGAATCAGTTGTGACAATTTCTACCCTTTATGGATGTGATTCCTGTTTTAAAAAAGGGTCTTTTATTGGGCACTTGAAAATGTTGCTTCCTGAACTCATCAGGTTAGTGCACATCCTACAAAAGTCTCTAGCCTTCTCCAGAGGAAACCTTTTCAGCACTCCGGACAGATCCTTGAAGGTTTCTTCCAAGAAGAACATGGATAGAACTCTTTCTGCATAACTGCTTTTAAGAGAAAAGCTTTCGCTGGTCATCTACACACCTTGACAAAATATACAATCTAGATATTTTTATTGCACACCCTACATCTCTGCTATCACATGGCCATCTTTTGGTTGTGGGCTATGCTCAAAGACAAATCAAACTTTTCAATGTTCATTTATTAAAGGGAATATTAAGATTATTTGAAGAATGGGGGTGGTGGTATTTGAATAATCCGAGTACTTGCACAGTTCTTCACTTTACTTCCATAGGTATACACAGGCCTCTAATATCACTTCATAGTCCACACTATTGACATGATGACAAACACCAAGGTGAAAATGGAAAAATTCATTCATAGGTACTAGATCCAACTAGCACAAAACACACACACTTTAAGGATATTTGAGTAACTACATACAATTTTTTAGCTTTTACTCTAATTATTAACATTGTCTCAGTTCAATAATTATTTCAAACCTGTTCACTTTCCTGGCTAAAGGATGTTAATAATTCCAAATTTTAAATTTTCCTTCAAAACGCATTGAAGATTTTATAAGATTGGTATTATACTGTCTTTTATGGAATTGTCAGAGCATTTTAGATAGAAAAACTAAATTAAATGCTCATAAGGATAGGTGAAATTGCAGGTAGAAAATATAAGATAATCATGAAAAATATTGTATTTATTTGTATACCATTTTCTCCCAGGATATTCATACTCACTTGGATAAAGAGATACATCTCACTATTTTTCTTTACATTTTTGCCATGTTATTTTAGTAGATATATAGAATATAAACTAACTCCTATTTTATAAATAGATATATGTTTATATATGGTGGTATGCTAAAGCTAATCAGCTTGTTTGAAGTTTGAATATACTGATGGTGTATTACTGCAAAGCAGGAACATTCTAGAATTTAGAAAATTGTGTTATTTTAATATCTAGAGAAATATTAATCTTAGTCACAAAGCAACATTAAGTCATCATTTTCATTAATGAATGGAGCTTAGAAGAACATAAGAAGATAGGAAAATCTAAAATAATATTTTTGAGTTTATTTTGTGCTTGCACAATGAAAGAAAAAAATTTTCATTTTAAAATTTCAACTATTTGTAAATGAGACAATATCTTCTTGATATTACTTTACCTCAGTTAAATGATAGTTCTAAAATATGTTATGTCACTGTCTTGCTTTCATTTCCTTCAAATTTACAAAAAAAGAGAAAATTTTACCAGTTTTAATCTTGTTTGAATAATATATACCTTCAGTCAGAAGGGGAATTAAGCAGAATTCTTGATGCAGGCTCAGGCTCACCCTTACTCTAATAACTACATTTAAGCGAGCACATTGGGCACCAAGCCAAGCACTAGATATATTATTTAATCCTCATAACAATCATACAAGGCAATATGTGTTCATACTTTTTTTATGTTGTTCATACAGTTTATTTTTCCATTCTCACATAACAAGGAAATGGAAGGAATAAAAAAAAAAAAACATATACATCTGCTATTTTGGAACTCAAATTTACCTTATTCCATCACAGTAGATAACTTTAACCTATGATGTGGTTAAACATCATGAAATTGTTTCATTGCAGTCTCCAGTGAGTTGTGGTATTGTGAGTGCAGACACTTGCACAAGGTTGCCCACGTTTGAACCCCAGCTTGGTGGCTTATAGCTATGTGACCTTGGACAACTCAATGTTGCTCTGCCTGTGTTTCCTCATTTTAAAAATGGGAAACAGGTTGTAACACTATTAGCCTCCTTGAGTGATTATGATGAATTAATCGCACAAATTTAAGTAAAGTGCCTGACCCACAGTGAACAGAACAGAAATGGATGTGATAGCTATTAATCCCATCCAGGCCCTTGAATATCAAATGTTTCCTAGTTTTTTCATGTTATTGAATTTAATCTTGTCAACAACTCTGTGGGTTGGTACATAATTGCTTTCTCAAATATCTTTTCTTATTTTAGTCAAACTATTCAGGAAATTTACATTAAGTGTAGCAAATGTGTTTTATGTAAATGTGATTCTGTTGGTCTTACAAAAATACCAGACCTAAGAATAATTCCCTAATAATTATTTTTTCACAATAAATCTGGTAATAGACCCCTAGCTTTAAACTTCTGAACATAAATATTCTAAGAAATATTAAAAGCCTATAATCATAGTGGCACTAGTGGGCATTGCAATGATAATGCTGCCTATTTACATTTACAATATTTTGCAGAGGAATAATTTAAAATATTTTTAAAAAATCAGTTTGCCTTAATACACACTAATGTGGTAGAACCCTTCAAAGGTCCAAAAGAAAAGTAAATAACAATGTTATATTACTTAAAAAATACAAATGAGATTTAAAAAATCAAGTTATAAATTACTGTATAAAGTTACCCTTATCATGTTAAAATCATAATGGACTTTGCACTTTATATTTAAAAAAGCCTTTGAAATGGTGAAGTATATTATAGGATACTCTTCTCACATTCATTTATTGTAGTTTGTGGATAATCAGAACTATCTTTATTTAATGTAAGGCAATGTGATCCTTGATGCTCACAATTTAATCTGTACTTCTCAAATTGAAATTGCAGCCAAAAGCAAGATAGAAACCAAGTAAACAAGGACTATGACACATCTATTTCAAACTGTTTTCCTTAGAATTATTAGGAGGTTTCAGGAGAAGACTCTGTAGAGCTGACATATCCAAGTGATTCGCTCTTAGCTGTGTTCTTTTTTGATGATTACGTAGAGTTTACCAGAATGAATTTCATGTAAATCAGTGGTTTTCAGCCAGGAATGACTTTGACCTGTGGGGGACTTTTGACAGTCTGGGGACATTTTTATTCATCACAACTAGTGGAGGTGTGTGCTATTGGCATCTGGCGACCAGGAATGCTGCTAAACATCCTACAATGCACAGAACAGAAGCCTTCCACCCCCCACAGCAAAGAATCATCTGGTCCAAAATGTCAACAGAACTCAGGTTGAGAAACCCTGATATAAATGATTCTAAGAAACAGTTGCCTACGTTTATTTGCTTTGTGTCCTCTGAATGTAGCTGATTGGCATTACATAAGAATTTGATGGAAAACAGTCTCCAGGATATCTTGTAATCAATGTATAAGGTTTAACCAAATAACCCATTTGATCTTATGGAAGACATTATCATTTGACTATGTATACTTTGAAGCCAAGAAAATTGGTTTCATCTGACTCTGCCATTTATTATAGATACAAGATTTGTGGCAAAATACTTTACCTCTAAATCTCAGTTTCTAGGGACATTAAATGTAGCTAGTGATCATACCAACCTCACAGGGTTGTTGTGAGACTTACATTGGAATAATGCTTATACAGTACATTGTTTGCATAAAATAGGCATTCACTAAGAATTAGATGTTGATAAGTACCTAGAGATTGAATTAGAAACACAAAATCACATTTTCAGAGACCTGATGATAGGTAATATAATATGCACAATAATGCTTTACAGTTTTTAGAGCTACGCCATAAATAATAAGAAAGCAGCTGAAGGCTGCAAAATGGGAAGAAGGCTATAATCCCTGCTTGATAATTAAATTGAGACTAGTTAACAGTGGATTACATCATTTTTATTGCTTTGCTGTACAAGGCTGTTTCAGGTCTTCATGGACTACTAAACGAGTATTTTTAAAATGATTTACAACGATTTAGTAAGCTTTATTCCACTGCCAGTATCTTTTAATTAATGCATAACATTGCAGATTTCTCTTTCATACAATATTATTTAAGATCCTTTTTTTCAGTATTAGGCTTTTTCAGTTAAAATATGGCATATTTTTTTCTCCTGGGCTAAACAGAGAGGGTGCTGGGCTTTCTTGTTTACCAGGTCACAGATATGTGCTTGAGATAGCTACAACAACGGGGTTTTCTTCAGACTATAAAGCTCTCAATATTATTGTACCTCAGAGTGTCTCTTACTTATGGGATGTGCTTGTTTTCAGGAAATATGTCAAAAGCATCCATGGCATATGCAATATTGACACCCCTGACTACTTGTGATGAGGCTGTTGCTCACGCAGGAGGAATCATTTTATTGTTGATGTCCTGAGCTGTGTGATTTGCTTGTGTGGGGATTAAGTTATATAAGAGACATCTGTGCCAGAAAGATGGTCAGCGTTTGAGAAGATTGTTGAAAACAAAAGACAACGTGATTATGAATCTAGTTACAATGTAAGTTGTCAGTTATGGAAAACTCTATGTCTCAATGTTTCTTCTTTATATTCATTTAGGGTACAGCATGAGACTGTATTATTACCTGAGACAAAATAGTTTTATGCATATGAAATATATGTCTGTTGTTTTCTATAATGGGGTAGTGATTAATTTTGTCATGCTGTGAACCCAGAAATATAAAATTGATTGAAGAAGTTTAGTGTTTCTGAAAATAGGACCTGAACCAATATATCATATAAGTTGCACTATTTATATAAATTCTCATCATTTCCCACTTCTGACTCAATAAAGGTTTTAATATCATTAGATTGTAGAACTATAACATTTTGTAGGTGTTTTATCATTGTATTAGTTAATCCTTGCCCACTATCTATAGCAAAAACCTGATTTATTTTTTTGCTACCAACCTATAACCCCTACTACCTCAGAGTTATAACCTAAAGCAAATAATTTATTCTCATTGAGACTCTATTTACTGATATATGAAATGGGCATGATCAGACCTTCTTAGAGTAATTTTGTTTAAGATTGAAGGAGGATTGGTAATGGAGAAAGAGTCTGTACACTGAAATAAAGTACATGGTATTATTTCCCTTCCTTTTCTTTCTGCCAGACCCATGCTAAATGAACCAATGAAACTCATGTTGAAATAGCTAAGGAGAAGTGGCTTCACCCTATGAATGTATATAGAAGCAAGAAAGTGCAGATCCTCATGGAAAGAACATTGTGTGGTACCCAGAATTGATGAGGTTAAGGAGAAAGGACTGAGAGTGAAGCTAATGCTGCCTTTTAAAATCTAAATTGATAGATTATAAAATGTGAAAACATTTATGACAGCAATATCATGCATTTGTCCCATAAAAATACTTTCAAATATAAGAGAAACACTGTTTATAAAAGTAAGAAAATCTGTAAGCAATCTAAATATCTAACAATAGGACATAATTAAATAAATCTTGGTTCATTCATGTAATTGAATACTAGGCAACTATCAAAAAGAAATGGATTTTCTAAGCATGAATCGTAGCTCTGCTATTCACTTGCTTTGGAATATTAGCCAAACTATTCTATGCCATGGAGCCTGAGATCCTCCATCTGTAAAATGTGCATAAATTTATTTATCCTATAGTTTTTGATGACAATTAAATGACACTTCATAATCATGACTAAGCATATTGCCTAGCACTTGATAAGCTCTCTATTTTAATTTTTGTTATCATTGTCCCCATCATCAAAATGAATTAACATAGAAAATCTTTATAAACATTATGTAGAGAAGAATTAAAATATGTGATGATATAGATTTCATACTAAGGGTCCATTTAAATAAAAATATTTGTGTATAAAATATGCTTAGAAAATTATAGAAGAGTGGATGCTAAGTTGTAGAATGTGATTAAGCCTGGGTTTTGAGGTGACTGTAGCAGGATCTGGTCCAAGGGCTGCTAAAAATTATGTAATCTCTGTGGGTTTCAGTTAAACTGAATCATCTACAGGGCTCTCTCTAGTTCTATGCTGCTGTTTTCCTTAATAGGTTGAAAAGCTGTGGGGAGCGCTTAAAGTTTCCCCCTGCCACTTTGTCAGTTTTTGCCTCTTTTTCTTTTGTTTTTGTTTGCTTCTTTGTTTTTGTCCTTTGTTGCCTAGACCCATTGAACAGAAGGAGTTTCATTATGTATTTTTCAGTTTTCCATGGTTGGGCAGGGGTAATTATTTGTGAACTTTAGCTAGATAGTTGATCAGAAAGCTAAGTGGAACCAATTCACTACTTGTTCACTTGTGGAATTTACTGAATGTTTATTTAGTGCAAGGATTTTACCAGGTGCTGTATATGGTGCAAATTTAACCTTTAAGGGGTTTGTTGGAAAATAAAATGTGTATAAATAGCTATAATTTTAGCTTAGTAATAAATATCATAAGAAAGAATGCATAAACACTCAATGTGAGTTCAGAGAACAGAACAAACACCGCAAGGTGAGGAATTAGGGAAGATATTATAAAGGGGCTATTTGAAAATATTGTCTCATTTAATCCTCATTAAAAGTCTTTAAGGTAGGTACCATTCTCATTCCAATTAGGCTCAGAGAGGCTAAGTAACCAAGGGCACACAGCCAGCAGATGGCATTGCCAGGATTCAAACCCAGGTCTACTGACTCCAACCAAGTCCATGCTCTTAAAAATTCTCCTGTAAAGGCCTTTGAATTAAGGGCATATCAGGGACCAGAAGAGGCATGAAGAAAACCATTGGGGAAAAGAGGTATATTCCTGGAGGAGACACACATTTAACCTGACTAGCAGACCCCCAAGGAAGAGCAAACTGAGGTCAGATGAGGCCTCAAGAAAGACTCTGGCAAAATTTAAAAGGCGAATTCCTCAATCTCACCTAAGAGAATCACAAATAATACATATAATTTGATAGCAAATTTAGGAATTTAAAAAACACAGATTAAGACAAAGAAGAACATCTTATTAATGTCCTGTAGCTGGATGCTTCAAAAACATCTCAAATTTAACTTGTTCAAAAGAAAATTATTAAGGGTTCCTCTGCCTCCATCTATTTCTGTACCAGTCTATTCTATGTCTTTTAATGGGACATAAATACACTAGTTTTTTTAGACACAAACAGTGATTCCACTCTCCCTTACTGTCCACATCCAGTCCATCACAAAGTCCAGTTCATTATACCTGCAAAACATGATTGTGTCTTCTTCTCTCCATATCTATGCTCACCAATCATAGCCAAACCACCATCATCCTTACCTAAATGTGTATGAGTCTCTTAATCAGATTTCTATAACCCATAATCCAGAACAATGACAGGCTAGAACAATCTTTTCTAACACTGAGTTGTGCCAATCACTTGTTTACATCTCCATTGCTTTCTGTTGCACTTACATCCAAATTAGATTTTAAGAGCCAACAAGATTCTATATGGTCTGGCCCTTTATTAGCTTTTTATACCTCATCTTGTAGTACTATCCCTCCCATTCTTTATGCTCTAGCCACACTTTCACAAGACCATCATTTTCATCCTTTATTTTATTGTTCTTTGCACTTACCAGGTTCCAGCTAAAGTGACCTTTAGAGTATCTGTAAGCCCCATGAGTATAAGCAACATGTATAAGTTGTTCTCTCTTGAATGTTTAATTCTTAGGAGAGAGTTGTAGCACAGCCATGCCATGTATATTTGTCAAAGGAGTTAAAGAATAAATGACTGGTGCATAATCGATAATGACAGTAATTATCAATTGACATCATTGCATTTTGTTATATTAGTGTCTCCCACCCAATAGTTAATAGATATTTGTTCAATTAATTGAACAATTAATTTAGCTATAATAGAAAGTATGTGTATGTAATATACAACATATTTTAAATAAGTCTTAATCTATTTGTTATTAATCACATATATGCACTATATCTCAATATATAGGGCTTGCTTAAAATAGTTCCAACAAATAAAATGCACACGACTAATATTTTAGTTTCATCAGTTTGATGGGCTACCTCTAATCCAGGTGTGTCAAACTCATTTTCACTGGGGACCACATTAGCCTCATGGTTGCCTTCAAAGGGCCAAATGTAATTTTAGGACTGCGTAAATGTAACTACTCCTTAACAAGGTGCAAGGAGCTCAGCATTGCTGCCAGGCAGAAACAAGGTGCCAGGACAGATAAAACAAGGTGGAGGGCAGGATTTGGCCTGTGGGCCTAGTGTTTGCCACCTGTACTCTAGTCTCGTATCACCTTGATGATCACATAATAAAATAAACCTTGTTTTGTTATTGAGCTTGCTCACTAATATTCTGGATTTAACTAGAAATTGTGGTTACTTTTACTTCAGTTTTTTTTTTTCTGTCTGCAATAAAATTCACATGATCATGAGGGTAAGCATTGGCCCCAGGTCTGTGGTCTAAGCAAAATGAGGAGAAATCTTGAGACTACTCAAATAGTTTCCAAATGAAAATATTAACATCAGTCTTTGTTCCCTCCCCCTCTGGTCTACAAAGCCAAATTCCACTGATTTTTTCTCCTAAACATTGCTAAATATCTGGTTATTCTGGAAGATCTTGTCATTTGCAGTGGTTTTTTTTTTTTGAAGCGTTTGGCACTATACAGAGGGATTCTTTCTCTGTTGTATAGGAAACAGTTGGGGGGGGATGAAAATGAGAGTGAGAGTGATTAGAAATGTGGTTCAGGTTATATTCATTTTGTGTTGGGACTAGAATTTTTGCAGATCTGATGACTTTTGAAAACCATTAGTATTCCTGAAGAAGCATCACCTGTCTTTGAAAGGTGGTGCTTAGGGAGTTAGTCACTTTAAAACAGTTTGAGATCCTTGGTTGGCAGAGAAGATAACTTACAAAATAAGTCTCCTATACAATTATTTAAATGACCCAAATCACTAACTTGTCAGTTCTTTTATAAATTATGCTAGAATTTGTTGTAGGCAACTTGGGAATTTTTTTTCTTTTTTCCAGGAGTTTAACCTGAAAAATTGACTATATTCATAGCTATGCTAAGTTTCTACTTGGAAGGATGGTTCCGAACATACATTCTCTCAGCCCTTTGAGTCTTCCTGATGTATTTTTTTCCCTGGATTAGAGATAGAGGTCTGATTACTGTGAATTACAAGACTCTGTAATTACTTTGAAGACTCTAGAGGACCAAGTGAGTTGCCAAAGAATTTTCTCTTCCTCACCACCTAGTCACAGAATGCCTTTGGAAATTTACTAACAGAAGAGGTTATGTCTTAAATATGCATAGCCCTAGTCAACACACAAAACACTTGCATAACTGATACCTTACATTGATTCTTATAAAGGTGGCTTAACAGATATTATTTCCACTTTTCAGATGAGGAAATTCTGGTACTGAAAGGTTAAATAATTTACTAATACTTCTTGGTACCATAACTGGAATTTTAACCTGAATATATTCTTCAAAAATTGGTGCTCATGTCACTATGCTTGTTGTCTGTGGGACATTGTTTTGTGTAATATCCCAACCCTCTTCCTTCTCTCCTGTAGTTCATTTAACTTGGAAATACTCACATGACCACATTGTCTTTGTTCTATCACATATGGAAACTAGACACAACACTTACCTATTGGGAAGATTATTCAACTTGCTTTACATTGCATTTGAAGAAGTGATATGTAGACTCTCTTTAAGTAACTTTATTTTTGTAGTTGTATAACTAATACATGCTCAGTGATGGAAATTCAGAAAGAAACAAAAAGCATTTGTAAAAAAAATTAGCATCACCCAGTGATCACCAATGTTTAATATTTTGGGATTCATACTCTCTAAGGTTTTCTGTTCATGGAATAGTTTTGCTTTTAAGATGCTTTCTCTCACCTCCATGTGAATACATGTTACAGCTTACTACATATAAGATTTAGTTTTCTTTACTTCAGGTGAACAAATGGAAAAAAATATTAACCTAAACAAAGTAAGATCAAGAAGCTATATCAGCTTCTTCATCATATCACAAAATTCACAAAAGAAACATACAAAGGATAAAAAGATTTTTGTATTCTTTTTTTCAAGTTATCTGTATCATGAAAAACTCATCTTTCTCTAGTAGCATACACACCACTAGAAATTCCCAAACTAGTGGCACTTATGTTGTTAAATACCTATGCTACTTTTTTCCAGGTTTTAAAGACCATGGTCGTGTGGATGCATCTAAGTGAATGCTACCTGGGGACATCGTGGTCCTTTAGAGAGAACCTCTAAAACACTGGCTAATTTCTTGGTTTGCCACTCAACGGGGGACACTATTTGATTCTATCTATCAGGACTCTCCTAAATTCTCCCCACCATGCTATCTTTATTAGCTTGAACTCCTTTCCTAAAATGGTCCTTCTGTTGATCCTGTCAGTCCTGCTTTTGAAAGAAGATGTCCGTGGGAGTGCACAGTCCAGCGAGAGGAGAGTGGTGGCTCACATGCCCGGTGACATCATTATTGGAGCTCTGTTTTCTGTCCACCACCAGCCCACCGTGGACAAAGTCCATGAGAGGAAGTGTGGGGCAGTTCGTGAACAGTATGGCATTCAGAGGGTGGAGGCTATGTTGCACACCTTGGAAAGGATCAACTCGGACCCCACACTCTTGCCCAACATCACACTGGGCTGTGAGATAAGGGATTCCTGCTGGCATTCGGCTGTGGCCCTAGAGCAGAGCATTGAGTTCATAAGGGACTCCCTCATTTCTTCAGAAGAGGAAGAAGGGTTGGTGCGCTGTGTGGATGGCTCTTCCTCTTCCTTCCGCTCCAAGAAGCCCATAGTTGGGGTCATTGGGCCTGGCTCCAGTTCTGTGGCCATTCAGGTCCAGAACTTGCTCCAGCTTTTCAACATACCTCAGATTGCTTACTCAGCAACAAGCATGGATCTGAGTGACAAGACTCTGTTCAAGTACTTCATGAGGGTTGTGCCTTCAGATGCCCAGCAGGCACGGGCCATGGTGGACATAGTGAAGAGATACAACTGGACCTATGTGTCAGCTGTGCACACAGAAGGTAGGATTCCTTTACATTCATCAAGTATGTTTTATTGTGGACTCAATAGCTTCCCAGTGAAAATTTCAGGTTTTTCAAAGGCTAAAATATTCCTAACTGTTTGGAATGTTTTGAGTTGCCCCATTATACATCACTAATAAAGAAGGGACTGGATGGCATACGTACAAAGCAACATTGATTTAAGATGAGTGTTCATGTGGCCATCATTTGGTAAAGTGGAGGTTTTTTTGGATTATGTATTATATTATTTGCACTTCTGCTAAAACAGCAGTAGAGATTTTTAAGTTTTCTAGATCTTCACTGAACACATTTGAAAACATTTTAAATGTGTTCCAATAGCCTGTTATTTCAGATAAAGAGAGGTACATATAACTACACATAAGGAATGAAGGCAGCCAGTTCTGGCCCAGGTATACTGTAGTAGAAAATTATCAGACAGCTTAGTCTTCCAACTGTGTTTCAGTTGAGTATATAATTAAATTGGAAATTACGATGTGTATGAAATAGTTTTATCTTCATATAGAACATACCTACTAAGAAAGTGTAAGTTTTAATAATTCATTGTTAGTTTGAAATGCATTGCATCTTTGTGCCTAAAGTATAGCAAGGAAGGAAAATATGGCTGAGACTTTATAACAGTTAATAATAATATTAGCTCTTTTTATTACATATTGTATTTTTAAAAAGCTTTTTTGTTTACATTACTTGTTAGTTCTTACCCAAGGCTGTTTGGGATAGGGTTTTTTTTTTTTTTTTTTTTTGACCTACATGGTTTAAGGAGCCCAAATGGTGAGATTCACTGGTTACGCAACATTCTGACAACAAACTGCATACACTACACATGCTATAGAACACCAACAAAGGTTCCAAATACTTTTTATATCTCATTTAATCATTGGGAGGATTAGGTTAGTCCTGCAATAATACTATCAGTGTGGTCCAAACAATCTAATCCTATAAAATGTGGGGTGACATTATAGGGAAATTAATGAAATGCCCAAAGAAAGTCTGCTACAGAAATTGGGAGCCAATCTCCAATTAGATACAGCATAATTTTATATTAAGTGGCATAATATGGATTTCACTGTATAGCTGCTCTTATTAATTATATTCAAAATAACATAAACATAAAATGAGTTTCTATTTTGATTCAGAAGGACATATGCTTCTGAAATTTTCATGTATAAACTTCTAATTTACTTACATATTTGTTGATATATAGAGGTGATTGGAGTAGGAGAAGTTTGACTTTTTTCCCTAATGCTGAGATTTCCTTATAAAACCACTATTTCATTAGATTCTCACAATGAGCAGTGATATAGATAATCCCATTACTCCCATATTTTATTCCCATTTTAAAATAAAAAAATTTTTTAAGAATTTAAATAATTCATTCAATAAATACCTGATACCAATTTCAGATTCACGAGTAAGGCTCATAGCTAGTGACTCCTAGTTCAGTGTCCTACTATAATTTAGCAGAATCCAATGACATCACATTCTAAGGATATATTTATACAACACATATTTATTAAGTACAAGTAGATGAAAGGCCCTCTGGTAGTTCTCAGAAGGACAGCATGCAATCTGGCAAAGGAGATGAAGCATGCACTAATATAACAATGATTCAAGATGACAAGGAGTTAAAATATGCCTCTAAAGTAAATTGTATGAGAAAAAAACACATTCTACTCTGTGGTGATGGGGGCTATGGTGGAAATCTTAGAGAATGAAATGGAATTTGAGAGTTGAATTTTAACAGGAAAAAAACCTGACAATTGGTGAAAATTAAGAAAGGGTGGATTTCTAGTAAAAGGAGTGAGAAAACAAAAAAAAAATGTAATAAAAAGGATAAAAGTATGTCTTGGTTTGCCTCAAAAAATCATACATTTTATTAGGAACTTCCCTCTAGATTCAGAAGTGTAGGGCTTGGTCACTATATGGGAGTTGTTCATTCAAGATTGTATTAAAAAAGAAACTCATCATCACGACCCCTGACTTACTAATTTAAACTGTTTTTTAAATGAGATGAATACCAATAGTAACCTAATAAAATAAATCATGATGCATTCCATGTATTATTACAGTGCCATTGAAATTAATGAGGCTTTTTATGGTGAGACCATAATGATCCCCAAGATCATTTTAAGTGAAAAAAGCAAGGGAAAGTTCTGTGTATATGGTATGTTTTTTGAGTTTATAAAAGCCATTTACTTGGGTATTTATAGAATTGCTCTCAGAGCATAGCAAAACTGATAACAATTGCTCCTCTGGGGATAAAATCTAAGTAGTTTGGGGATGAGATGGAATAAATGAAACTTATTTTTCTTTTGTTCAATATAACATTTGCATGCAAATATTTGAAGTTATGTATTACATACAAAAACTATAGATTACAACAGAACAATTAAAAGAAAATATTCTTTTTGTGAGTAAAAACTGAGCCAAAATATTCTGTTGCCAAACTTAGGCAAATTTAATTATTTTGCCAAAAATAGGCCAATGGAAATTTTGTTGCCAAATTATGGCAAAATGTTTGGATAATACCATCAACACTCAGGAGGGAACAGATTTTGAATATGAATATTCAAAGACTGGAGGAAATGCTCTTTGGTTTATTGTTTTACATGGTTTAGTCAAGAAGTGTTTGATCACAATCATGTATATGGATAATGAGTGTTACTTACATTTTATCAGTGTAGGAGCAGCATGGTAGGAAGTTTCACAAGGTAAAGCTCACGTCTAGGATCAGAAAACTACTTGAGTAACAAGTTACAGCTCATTTGGGTACTGTTGGGAGCTCCTAGGTACTGCCCTGTTTTCTGTTGCCTGGTCCTTCAGGAAGTCCCTGCTGGAATTTTTGTGAAATGGCAGTGCCAGTTCTTAAGTTGACACCTTTTTGGGTAGGATTGGAATAATTCTTTCTAGCCCTTGGTCACTCAGCCCTACTATCCCAAATTTATCCCTATGTCCTTATAATTTTCTTCCTTTGCTGAATATCAACTGATATTCCTCATTCTTTAGGAATATAGACAATTTCAAATGCTTTCACATGAGGCATTGAGGTCTATGAAAAGATGTCCCACTTTCAAAAACTATCTCCCAATTTGCCTATTTATTTATTATTATTATTTTTAATTTTAATTGTTGTTCAAGTACAGTTTTCTGTCTTTCACTCCCATCCCAGCCCACCTCCCAATGCTCTCCACCTCTCTTCACTTTCCACACCCCCTAGTTTTTGTTCAGGTGACCTTTATACTTGTTTCTGTAAACCCTTCCTCTTTTCCCCTGAAATTCCCTCCCCTCTCTCCTCTGGTCACTGTCAGCCTATTGCCTATTTATTTTATACTTAACCATGACAGTACCGTGCCGCTCAGTCCTCTTGGCAGCTATCACAGATGTTCCTTTAACAACATGTATGCTATCACAGAATTCCAGAGGAGAACAAAAAGAGACTTCATTTTCTGCTTCCAGGTTAATCTCTTACATTTGCTTTGCCCTTGATTTGTGATTTTTGTAGGCTACAGGACTATGTATTTACTGTGGCTTACTGTGTTATGCAGAAGCCGTTCCTAGGTGTTTTTAGGCAAAAAGATTAATAGTACCCAAAGAAAAAAATTAAGGCAGACAACATTAGCCCTTCAACTGTATGGGGGAAAGGAACATGCAATGACTGAATTTTTTTTACTCCTTTTAAAGGAGTCAAGTTTAAGGGATCCTTTGCCTCAATACTTTTGCAACCCTTGGTTCACGTGCCCACTATGGCACAGAATTCATGGGCTCACCTGTTTAGGTGTATGGAAGATGGATTGCTTTGGCTTTGATGACTTCCATTAATGATCCCCTTTGCTTTGTATGTTGAGAGCTTCCTTCTGCTCTAATGCCACACTACCCTATGACTGCTTTGGTCAACAGAATTTGGTGTAAGTGAGGACTCTCTTTCTAATCTGTCTGTCTTGGAACCCTGTGATTACCATGAGAAGGATAAGAACACCCATGTTTTCTAGATAAGGCCATTTCAGGCCACTTGATCTCATTCACCTGAGAGCAGCCAATGAAGAGCCACACAGCTGCCTTCCTGACACACAGTTATTTGCAATCATGTAATAAAGCCTGGCTGAAACCATAAACATTACCCAGCTAACCATAAATTTATGAGCAATAATAATTACCTTCAAGATGGGTCCATTATAAGTATATTCATCCCAATGACTTTAAATTTTAATCCTCCTCTCAAAATGAGATACTACTACAATGTTTAAACATCAAAAATTTAAAAAGTATATTAACTTGTATTAATAGTCTTGATATTTAAATATGAAATAAAATGGAGTAAATGCTGTAGGCAAGAAGAAAAACTTTAAAGGCTTCCCTCATACTTCTATAGCTAGAGATAAAATTCCCTAAAGCATGAATGTTTTAAATAGTCATATACTTGTATATGTTCCATTATTCCATGCTTCCCCTTAATCTAGCTTAATTTATTGAGAAAAGTAATTATAGATAGCACTTTATACACAAAACTATGTATATCATCTCATTTTATGGATGACTTACAGGATTTTCACATCGCCATTTTTGCTGACTTTATTTTAAAGTTCACTGTGCATCCCTAGGGCCTGTTAGTGTGCTTAGCACACAATTGGTGCTCGATGACTGCTGAATGGTTGAATTTGTGTTAGAATAGTACCTATATCACTATTTATGAATATATAGCATGCAGATAAATAGAAGGCACTCATAAGTTCTCACAGTTTTGCTTCTTTATAAAAATGAGGTGCCAAAATACCTCCCTTAATTAATTGTAAAATGCTATTCACACCCTACTTCCTTTTTTTGTTTGCACTGGTTCTTGAATTTATTATTTCCATCTAATGATAATGGAATGCTAATTTATTCTACCTAAAAAAAAAGTGTCGGCGATGCCCTGGGGGATGCATGTACCAATAAGTAGTGCTGGTAATGTGACATCATTAAAACATTGTCTTCAGGCTAACTTACATATTGTAATGTTGTACCACTTTTAGGTTATGATATAGTTTGCCATCAATTATTTTAAAATGTGATAGCAACTAGGCTTTGGTTGAAAGAACTTCAGTGTAATTCATAGTTTATATGCTTAGCTTCACTTCTTAAAAAATGGAAATATAGTTCTCCCAACACACATTTCCTCTTGTAATTATATCAAAACAACAATTAAGTTCGGAAAGACCAGAAATGTCACCATGGGCCCTACTTTTTAAAGGGGTTTTCTTTTCTTTTTTGTTTTTGAAGATTTTATTTACTTATTTATTTTTAGAGATAGGTGAGAGAGGTTGAGAAAGAGAGAGAGAAACATCACAGGTTAGAGGTAGGTTGATCGCATGTCCCCAGCTGGGGACCTGGCCTGCAATCCAGGCTTGTGCTATGACTGGGAATAGAACTGGAGACTGGTTCACAGGCTGATGCTCAATCCACTGAGCTGCACCAGCCAGGGCCAAAGGGGTTTTATTTTCTTTCTCCAGGGGTAAGTATTGTTGAGGGTTGAGATTAATTTTGAGATGATTATCATGTTAATTCAGACATACAAACTACTAGTAGCTTTGTAGAATGTTGACACTGAAAGGGCTTTAGGCAAACATTTAATCTAACTCCTTTATCTCACAGTTGGTAAAGCAGAAGCAGTCAAGACAAGTATTCTGGACTTACTTGTACATAATTCTTTACAGAGCTGGATCTCAAAACTTAGGGTTCTAGTCCAGAATTTTGTTCACACATCATTGTGGAAGATAATTACTCCTTTTTTTTTTATTTTTGCCATTGTATTACCTCTCCATTTGATTGCTTCATTCCTTTTTCCTTCATAGGAATGATGCCAATTCACTCAACCTTTTAATGCTTATTTTAAAAATTGGCTTTGAGGAGAAGCATGGTTCCTTTGTTCTTTTTACCTGTAAATTAGATGAAGTGCTTCTTTGCCTGAGTCATATTGAAGATTTGAAGAAACTTTGAAAAATTTTTATTTGCTTCATAAACATTCTGAAAACATTAGAACCATAAATTTTTGTAAGTATGGATTGATTGGATCATTATTTTGGTTATCACTGACATAATAATAAATAAAAATCAGAAAATACAAAGGCTTTTAGGTAGATTCTTCATTAAATTAGATCATAGATCCACAACCTTGGAGACTCATTGGCAACTATAATAATAAAGAAGCAATTTTTCATGGTCTTGTCACTGCCAGAAACTACATCGTTAATACTGAAGAAAATACAGATAGCCCTGGGAAGTGTGCTCAGAGAGGTGCTACCTCTCTTGCCTTCCAGATAGAATAGCTTATGTACTCTTAGCTGATAGCCTCTAAGGGAGTTATTATTGTCTCCTTCAGAAAACAAAAATGGAATCCATTGACATGTCTAGCTGTGACCAAGGCAAGACCTTTCCTATTTTCAGTTTTTGTTTATTTGTTTGTTTATTTATTTGTTTTTAATACAAGCTCTGGCTTGGACTCTGACTCACCTATAAAAGGCTCATGTCTGTAATAAAATAATACCCATGTTTCCACTTTCTCAGGTACTATTGCTGTCCATTCACTGCTGAAAATACTAGAATTTCCCCCCAGGTGCTCTATGCCTGGGGTGACTATATGTGAGAATGAACTTTGTTTTCAGAGGATGTCATTCCGTCATTCCCCCAACACACATAAATAAGTACCTGGGGTGATGTGCGAATGTGGACACTATAGTTCTATTAATCAGATGCTTCTTTTGACTTGAAGATAATCTCTGAGTGAGAATGCGTGTTCAGTGTTGGACACTTATCCATTTTATGGTTGGGAACTGAACAAATAGTGTATTTTTCCTTAGTCTCCCTTATTCTATATCTCACAGAAATAACATTATTGTCTGAGCTTTAGCATTTGCATATTCAGAAAGTCTATTCATTCTGTCTATAAGAACTAGACTTGTGACTCAATTCTTGGTCATCGTAACCTTATTAGATTCTAGGTTTATAAAGTTTAGTAATGAGTAACAGATGTTGCTTCTGATTGAGGAAAGCTGAGGAATGGGAGGGCATGGTGAAAAACATTTATGTTCCAATGTAAAGCAATTTCTGCACAGCAACTCTACTAAACACATAGGAAGCAGGCATATAAGAAAAAAAGAACAGAAGTAGAGATCCACATAACTCTAAAAAGAGGATTTTTTTACTTCATCCTCTCTTTTTGTTTACCATGTTTTCCTCATCTCTTTTGTTACCAAACATTTTTATATTTTGTAGGCTGTTCACTAAGTCTTGTCAAGAGTAATAGCCATCTCATTATGTCAATAATTTTAAAGTGGATTGAAGAAAGCTGGAGATTACATTAATGATATCTTGAAAGTGAAAAAATTAAAAAGGACTAGAAATACAGAAAGATAACCGACATCAGAGTTTCTACTATGTGATTCTGAGAAAGTCACTCTAACTCCTTTCTTCATTTGTCAGATGAAAAGGGGCTAGAAAGGACATTCTGGGAGATCCCTTCTATGACTAACCTTCAGTTACCTGCTCTTCACATGCTTCCACAGACCATGGTTGGGCTGGATTAAATGGTGGACAACACATTTAAAATAAATGCAACCAAGTATGGTCTGTTCAAAGGAGAGTAGCCAAAATGGTTATGTGACTTGATATCATGTCTTCAAAATTAGTTGAGAAAAGGCAAGACATAGCAGGGACCAGACCACTACATTTAGGTATTTGAAAAATTCAGATGGAAAGGAGCTAGATTCATTTTATATGGAGAATTACAAAGAGGTAATTACTGAAATGCCAGAGTAACAGATTATTTAAAAAATGGTATTTCTGTTCATTAACAGAACTGTTCAATGAAGGAATTGTCTCTCTTAGGAGACAGTGATCAGCTCTCTATAACTTCTGTGTGCAAGCCTGGAATGGACAACCACCTAGAGGGGCTGTGGACAAATGAACATCAACCTCAGCTGAGGGAGGAAAGGCATTGGGCTATTTATCCTTTTAGATAACTCCCATTATTGACAATCAAATATAATTTAATTGGGATTCTATTATTCTGTGAGTTAAAACATGGCCATACATACTATAATCTTTCATAAATGTGTTAGTTGATTCATTTATTCCATACAAAAGTCTGATAATGTTACATTTTATATGTAAGATAATAGATATTGAAAAAGTGTTTCCCCCACCATATACAGCTAGTTACTGGCAGAGCGAGGATTTGGACCCAAGTCCAACTCTTTCCAATTAATTCCAAACTTCCCCCATTTATATTGAGGAAGTTATGAGTTAAAGGAAAAGTAGAATGCACATCTATTGATTCTTTACCTCGTCCCTAAAAAAAACAAGAAAACACCATCTGTTTCCCCACAGAGAAAATCTTGTTCTAATATTTCCTGTGTCTTTTTATCTGGCTTTGAAACCAGTACATTTCCTTGTTCCCATGGAAAGAATTAATTACAGTAAAAAGAAAATAAATTAAGGAAGAGGTATGTGGCAACAAGTCGACCTCATAGAAGACCTTTTGTGGGTCTAATGGTCTGATGGCACAGACTGTACCTGGTTGTTTCTATTCACATCTCTGTTGCACATTCTGCACTCCATCTTCAGAGGCCAATTATGGGAGGAAGCGATATGGTGCACATTTTTTAAGAGCAAGAGGACATATTGTTAAAAGCTGTAGCCTTATGTATGAAAGACTTCTTTGGAATTCATGAGGACTAGGAGTTATGAAATCTCATTTTGGCACATTTGCAAATACTCCAGAAGGATTTCCCAATTTAACCAAATGTTGAGGAGACTTTTTGGCAAGAGGTATGGTAGTCAGATATATTCATTTTAGGGGACATTGAAACAAGAGATTGTGCCACGATGATTTTATGCATCAATTTTCATACACACAGTCACACCTACACAGGCTTTCAAAGGAACGAGATTGTCTAGTCAGTGTTTTTTTTTTCAAAAAGTGTATTATAATCTGTAAGTTATTTGTCAAACAAATTTAGTGGGTTGAGACTAGTAGTTAATATAGAGTATGATAAAATAGAATAGAGTAAGATATAAACGTCAGAATATATCTAATGATAAGAGTAGATATTGTTTTGTAAATTTTAATTTTAGGTGCATATAGCTAGCTATATGTGTACTGTGGGTTATCATGGAAAATCTATTTATTACTAGGACTTATAGCAGAAAAAAAATGCTTACAAGCAACTTACTCTGTTTTTTCCTTTAACATTATTAATATTTTGGTTGCTTTTTGTTTGAGAAATGCAACTTACATACAGAAGTTTATTTTTCTGCAACAATGTCATTTGGTTTGTCTTTCCTGGATGGGTGGGCTTTAAATCTTATTATTAAAAACAAGCGCCCCAGCTGGCGTAGCTCAGTGGATTGAGCGCGGGCTGCGAACCAAAGTGTCGCAGGTTCGATTCCCAGTCAGGGCACATGCCTGGGTTGCAGGCCATGACCCCCAGCAACCGCACATTGATGTTTCTCTCTCTCTCTTTCTCCCTCCCTTCCCTCTCTAAAAATAAATAAATAAAATCTTAAAAAAAAAAAAAAAAACAAGCAAGAATTCCAAAGCACCATGGTGGGAAATGTTAGAGGCTTTGAGAAAAATATAAATAATTAATATATTGTTGGTAAATGGCATATGCATCAATATGAGACAATGGCAAAGATACTAGATCTGGATGTTGGGGGTAAGTTTCCAGTCCTAGGTTTTATCAGATATCCAAATAAACCTGGAAACATTTTTTAAATATCTCAATATAGTACATTACATATAAATGTAAAATACATTAATTATAATTTTGGTATTAAAATTTTACATATAAAAAATTAGCCCTGGCTGGTGGCTCAGTCAGTCAGAGCATTGTCCCATTGCACCAAAAGGTTGCAGATTCATTCCCCAATTAGGAATTGGGACACATACATAAGTTGTAGATTTGATTCCTGTCAGGGTACCTACAGAGGCAGCTGATCAGTATTTCTCTCTCACATGAATGTTTCTTTCTCTCTCTCTCTCCCTGCTTTCCTCTTACTCTAACTTTAATAAAAACATATCCTTGGGTAAGTATTAAAAAATAAATTAGAAAAAAATAAACATGTCTAACTTCTTACAACACACACACAAAATACAATGTGATGCATGTATGCTATTCATAAGACAATTTCTTGGTTATATAAAACAAATCAGTGCTCCACTTTCTGTTGTTGTGTGTAATAAGGCAAAGTTTTAATGTATAAAGTGAGTCTTCTTTCAGTTTTCTGAGTTTCCCAATAATTATGTGTACAATCTCAGTTGATGTGTAGTCAAGTCTAAATTTGAGGTCTTTTGAGAACTATGAAGGTCAGGCCAAATGCCAATCATAAAGTGAGGTTAGATATGAGAGAGCACTTTGAGAAGTAAAGTAGTTCCATGAAGTGGGTAAGCTACAGTGGACTTGTGATCTTAAATTCACAGTTTGCTGCAAAGACATCTCAGGAATCTCAGTTCCTAATTCTCTGGAATTATATTATTTGAGTAGTAGTATGGACACAGGCAGGTTTCAGTGCATGTACTGATTACTGTTCTTGCTAGTGAAAGGACTTTGGACAAGTCATTTAATTTAGTTTTCTCATTATCATGTTGCGAGAACAATACCTGCCCCATCAGACTGTTGCAAAAAGAAAATATAAAGCACATGGCATTATGTTTGGCATGTAGCAAGTGCTTAATGAGGACTTTCTAAACTAGCCTGCCGAAAACTTGCCTTATCTGAGACATAAAAAATAAATAATTAATGTTTCACTCCTTTCCTTAGTCAAAAGTTATTATTAAATGATGTGAAGAACCAGTCAGGAAAATGACCAACAAACAGTGAGTTTTAGATTCTTACCAATTGTCCTTTCGGAAGTTAGGCTTGCAATTGTATAATGTAATGCAGGGTGCTTAGTACCTTGGCACAGTTATAAGTGGATCCCACAACCTCTCCTCCAATTGCTGAGAGGCATTATGGTATAGTAAATGAGCAAAGTCTGGAAAGTTCCAGAGCTAGACTGTTAATGTGGTTATCTTCACTGTGTGTGTGTAGGCAGTGGAAGTATGGATACAGAGGAGCTTAAAGATAGAAAGTTAATCCTGTATTTTAAGCATTTCTTTTTTTAAATTTTTATAACAAGCATCTTTATCAGTAAAAAGTCAGCACAATGAATAACTTCTTGTAAACTTCAAATTAAACTTACTAAATTTACTAGTCAGTAACTGCAATTTGTTAATGAAACTGAGTTACAGCACATTGAAGCATTCCATAGGCCTGAGTATAAAACAAAAGGAGATAATATGGGCCTTAAGAAATGGAAGAGTTTGTATTTAATAGCTACCTTGGTTTGAAAACTAAATGATGGTCTCTTAAATTTTTTATGGACCAGATAATAAAATAACAATAGTATTTTATTGAATACTTATTATAATATCAGAAATGATTAAAGTTTTTTATTATCTATGAAGTGATATAAAGATTTACATTTTGGTGCTATTATTAATATGTAATTATTAAAATTATCAGAAAGTCAGTCTTACCCATAGCTAAAATAAAAATAGATATAATATAGAGTAAAAAGAGTATTTCTGTGTTCCTTTTCTCCAGGATTCTAAGAACAGAACTATTTGTATTTTTGACAATTCCTTTAGAAATTTTTATCATCTTTTTCTGATTATAGAACTTTTCTTCAAAAGTATCTTCTTTGTATCAGATTTGGGTTAGGATGCCCAGCCTTGAGCCTCGCTCTCTAATGAGAGAGCCTTTCATTTTTTAAGAATATATTATTGCATTGTCACATGATGGATTTTTATTCTTTAGATCAGCTGAAGAAATATGAAAGTTAAGTAAGACATATTTAAGTTTCCTGTTACTTTAATTTTAATTTCATGGAATTTAAAAAAAATAAATTACAAATGAAGCTGGTAATTATTATGTTTTATTAAACGAAGAAAAGAGAGAAAAACTATATTAAGACAGTGAAAAGAGTTTAACACTTCATGTGGTTATTCTATTTGTAATCAAACTTAATTTGATTGCTTTCAATTCCCAAATTAGTGCACTCATCCCTCATTATACGAATGCAATTAGTTCTTTTTTGTTTAGAAGAAATAAAAAAATATGCAAATCATTAGTTTCCACTATATTTAATGTACAAATATAATTAGTTTTCCTTTTTTGTTCAGAGAAGTAAAATATATATAAATAATTAATTTCCACTATATTTAACATTAAAACCTAGGTTTTGTTAAGTAATATATGCTGAAGAATCAAGCTGGCAATAATAATTATTTGGACTTGTATTTATATACAATTGATAACTTATAAAACTAATAAAATGCAAAAAAAGTTATTTGTGTTTGGTGGTGCTTTCATTTGCCAATGTGTAAAGAGTTATAAAAATGAGAAACTTGCAACAACATTTTTGATTTGAGAAAATTTTTTGCACAGAATAAATAATAAATTTTTTATAAAGTTCAATATAAATATATATTTCAATAAAAGCATACCTCATAGAGCTTGAGGCCTATGTGATGTTCTAACAAATGAATTAATTTATTCATTAATGTGAAAATATTTATTGAGAAGATGTGTTCTAGCCTCTGTGGTACACACTGTGAAAATTGTGAGGTGGAAGCACTTGCCAGCATGTGACTTTTCACAGGTGTATACCAAGCCATGCTTCATATTAATATAAAGTTTACCCTCACAAAAATAATACAGTTTTGTGTAAGAAAAAACTCATGAAGTGACAACACTATAGCAAGAGATGAGTGTATTAAATGAGATTGGAAGAAACAAATCTTTATTAAGTATAATTTGGATAATTAGAGAGTTTAAAGATTTTTTAATAAGAAATCACTCTTCACTTACCAGTCCTCACCAAATAGTACAAGTGAAGCATGTGATCCTAGAAGCAGGGTATCACATGATTAATAGGGATGAATATTTGTTGAAGGTACAAGGAAAAAAGAAAAAGAAAAAAAAAGAGCAATGTGTTGTCATTTTGTTTAGCACAATGTGATTCTGCACTTGCCTCGTGCTTAATATTCTGGAATGGAAGGGAGCCCTGCAGAACCACAGGCAGCATGGTTATTATGCTTCCATTTATACTTTTCAATGTCTCCTGCTCTAGTATGAAGTTAGTAAGTACTCTTCTATCCCAGATAGGAAGTCTGAGATGGGTACCATTGATAGCATTTTTTTATAGAAGGTTAAAATTTTAATCTCAGATTTTATATCCTTGTTAATGGGCATAGCAGACAACTTCAAACAATAAGCTATAAAATGTATAATCACTAGTAATTAAGACATTGTATAGCTTGTTTAAGAAGATAGAGATCCATTCTTTTTATGATTTTTAGGACCCTGATAATGAACTATCTGGAACTCTAGGAAAACTTAAATAATTTTTATGCCTTCTAATCATACTACATTTTTACTTGCATAAATTTAACATCATTTGAGTGAAATTATTCACAATTTCAAACCTATTTCTGACTTTGATGTGCTTGGTACCTGTCTTTCTTAAATTCTCAGCCTTCTTCCTGAGTCTTCCTTGAGTCTTTTTTAAGTCTTAAACTCTATTGTAAGGGATAAGTGTATTAAGTGCTGTGTTTCAAGTTCTTTTGAGTAACTAGTAGAATTAATGGTTGTACTGACTTAGTTTCACTTTTTTGAAAAGCACCTTTCTTGAAGGAGGCTGTGCTGTCTTGTGACTGTAGAGAATAGTAATGTGACTTTGTCTTGCAGGATAATTCTCTTCTAGCCTCAAAGCCTGTTACATGCCTTTGCTTTCAACCTTCACTTTATCAGTAGATGGCAAATTACTGCATAAGATAATAAGCATTAAAGAGGTCAAAAAGAGTATAGAACACATGCCACCAGTAGGAATAAAGATTGTCATTTAGAAGCATGAGAGGACTTTCAGAAATTGTACACAATTTCTAATGAAAGGCAACTAAGATGCCTTAACCATTCCTGAAAAAGATCAGAAACTAATGCTGAAGTGATTGAACTTTAGTATGGAAAACTTTACTTCTGATCTGGTTAGAGTGTCAAAGAATTTGATTTTAAGTTCAGTGGAAAAGGCATGAATTTTGGAATTACCCTGGAGACCATGTTCAATTTCCCACTTTGGGATAACCTTCGTCAGTTCACTTAATGCTTCTGAACACACAGGTCCTCATTTGCAAGACGACAAATGGCTTTATCTGCACTCTTTGTACTAATACTTTGTTATAATTGTCCTGTAACATTATTTGTTATAATGGTCAGCTGAATAATCAGTTAATGCACTTTGTAAATCCAAAGTTGGAGAGCATTATACTAAGTGAAATAAGCCAGGTGGTGAGGGACAAATACCATATGATTTCACCTTTAACTGGAACCTAACCAACAAAACAAACAAGTAAGCAAAATATAACCAGAGACATTGAAATTAAGAACAACCTGACAGTAACCAGAGGGGAGGTGGAAGGGGACAATGGGAGAAAGGGGGAAAGTGTTTTCAGGAACAACTATAAAGGACACATGGACAAAAACAAGGTGGGTAGGAACAAGGGAGAGAGGTGGGGATGGCTGGGGTGGGGAGTAAATGCACACCATTGTAATTGAACAACAATAAAATAATTAAAATAAAATGAAATAAAATAAAATAAAATTTACACTTAAGTTTTAAGCCACTGCCAAGAACAGTCACTTTACAGATATTAATATTGGATATTACCTTTATTAAAATTGGATCATCCCTGTTAAAAAAAACCGCAGTAAACTAATGCTTAAATCTAAAAAAAATGTTGGCTGATATGTTAACTAATTAAATATTAAGTGAGCACTCACTGTGTGCCAAGAGCTATTAGCCTGGACTAGGTTATTACAAAATACTGAGTACAGTACTGTGGAAATCAAACACTAATCAATGATTTTTTATTAATTATGTCTCTATCACAAGAAAACAGTGAGATTTTGGCTGCCAAATGTGGTTGGGGGAAAATGTTAAAATCCTTTTCCAACATTATGCCATGTCTCATCAGTAATTGACAAATATTGATAAAATGTCAGATGTAGAAGGGACCTGACAGTTATAGCAATAGGTGCACTGAATAGTTAAGAGAAAGCTCAGATGTTAGGTAAATTCAGACCTTGGATTCAAATCTCAGTCCTGTCACTGTCTTCTGTGGACATGAGGTGAGTTTTCTAAACCTAAATTACATCATTATAGAAAAGGTGTGATTATTAATATTTTTGGCTCATCAGGTAGTTGCAATCATGGATTTAGTATAATACCTTGCACACAATAAAGGTTTGAAAAATTTTGGCTGTAGTTATTTTGTGTTCTTTGTTCAACTATTTCATGTTTAGAAAAGAGAAATTCAGGCCTAGGAAATTTAAGCAACTTATGTAAGGTCATAGAGTTACTAATTCCAGGAGAATATTTAGAAAATAGGCTAAGTGCTTGGAGAATTTTTCTTGTAAGGACACTTAGTTGTATAGCAATTACATTTTAATTATAATTGAAATATTTATTTACTGTGTTTATCTTTGAGTTGAAGGGCCTGGACTCTGGTTAAACAGGTCAGAATTTGAACAAGTTTTTTAACCTCTGTAATTCTCAGCTCCATCAAATGTAAAATGATTAATGATGCTGATGGTGAGGAGCTGGATGATGATGATGGTAGAAAATAGTTATAGGGCATGCAACCATGTGTCTAGGCCTTTTTCTCAGTTCTTTTATATATATTAATTCATTTAATACTCAGATCCTCTGAAGTAGTACTATTTTTATCTCAGTTTTACAGATGAGGAAACTATGTCTCAGAAGAATCAGAATAGTATACATACATCAAATATTTCTGTGAACATTCCAATGAACATTTAAAACTGTGTAAAACACTTACTTATGATGGGCAGTTCACATTAGACAGTCAGTAAATATCATCTGTTAATACTAATTTGATTATTATAATTAACTTCTTTTTGGCCTAGTCATTGATTCAAATGGAACTTCTTGGGTTACATTTGCACTTTGAAAAAAACAACTTAAATGATACATATTAAGGGAAAATGAGGAGAGCACAATCTATTTAAAAATATATATATAATTTTTAAATATGAAAATAACATACAGATATTATTTAATACATGCAGAATAAAAAAGTGAAAAAAGAACTTTAAAAATCATTAATACTCCAATATAAATAAAACTTTATGTCAGGATATCTTTTATTTTTATCTTTCTTGTGCACAATTGGAAAAACTAGTTATAACTAATTTTAAAACTAGTTATACATGATTTTGTGTTTCTTTTTTGTTCACATTTTAACTTAGCATTATAAAGAGAACATTTTTGTCATATTGTATGAATATTATTACCCATAGCTATATAATATCCTATCATTTTCTACAACATTACCCTTAGGCTATTTAAATTTTTTATTATTCTGAAAAGCATATAAGTGAATACAATTTGTCTGGAAGTTAGCTCTGTAATTTTAAAGAGTTTCTTAGCTAAATTTACAAAACAAACAAATAAAAAACAAAATAAGCAAGCAAGCAAGAAGATTAAATTCCCACAGAACTTGAAAGGCTATTGACAACACTTAAGATTTTCTATTTATAACAGCAAGATTGTAAATTTTAAAAAAATTAATTGTTGGTAATATATTGGGTTAGCTGAAAAGTTTGTTTAGTTTCTTTTTCCACACGATGGCTCTAGTAGTGCTTAGCTGTCTTTAACTTCATCTGGAACAAATTTGTTAGATTGTATTGTGACAGCTGTCATATCATCATGAATTAAAAGAAACATCAAAATTGGTGAATTTAATTTTGAAGGTGGAAGAAAATATGCAGCATTTTTCACGTATTAGGCTTTATTATTTTAAGAAAGGTAAAAATGCAACTAAAATGCAAAAAAGATTCATGCAATGTTTGGAGAAGGTGCTGTGACTAATCAAACATGTCAGATGTGGTTTGTGAAGTGTTTTGGTACTATTGACATTGTGGCCAATAGTGGGGCTATCTATGCATTGGAAGATGTTTAGCAGCACCATTGGCCTCTATCCACTAGAAGCCTATAGCAGAGAGATAACCAAACTATTAAAAATATCCAAATCAATAAAGTTATTGGTGAAAATGAAAAATGTGCCTTTTATTTACAGAAGAAACTACATGGCCTTTTTGGCCAACCCAATAAGTACATTTATCTAACTATTAGCTTGCTTAAGAAGCAAAACATTGCCTTTCTCCCTGCCTATGGATTACATATCCAAGCTGCTTTCAAAATAATTTTTTTTTGTATTATAAAATAGAATTTTGAAGGTTTAAATATGTAGACTGTTCATGCATCAAATATGACGTTGTTATTAAACCTTTGTTAGGCATCATCTAAATCACCCTTTTTTTTTCATGAGTCCTACTCTTAACCATACACATAAATGTTACTGTAACTCTTGTGATTTTTGGGGGGGAGCAGCTTTATTTCAATATATTAATATATAAGAACCTGCAAATATTTGATATTTATAATTTTATGAGTTTGGACATATATATACACCTGTGAAACTATCTTTGAAATCCATACATTGGATGACCTTTTTCCTCCTAGGAAAAAGGACATTGTACCCATTTTTGAAGTCATGTTTGGTCCTACTTCTTCCATGGGTTACTTAGCCACCTGTATTATTCTTCTCTGTCTTCTCCCCTAAATTTTTCAGTGTTTGTTCATATTATTGGAATACTTTACTTCCAGTTTTGCTTCTGTGTCCTATGGTCTTAGTGAAATATAGTAGGGCACAAGAGTACAGAATTTGGAGTCAAATAATCTGGACCTAAAATTCTCAATATAACAACTTAGCAACATCACATAACTCATTTTAAGGACTTAGCTTAAATATTTTAAAACAATTATTCTTTAAATATGAGATTACTCTGGCATAGTGTTATCTCATTACTATAGTTAATACTGAGTATTTGCTATATTTCCAGGAACCATGGTCCTGTTTTATTTAATTCTTATAAGAATACTGTGAGTTAATTAAATTATTATTGTCGTTTAACAGATGAGGAAATTGAGGCAAAAAGTAGTTAAGTAAAAGCACTTACTTGCCAAAGTGCTCCCTGAAAAAGGCAACCACATGATTTTGTGATTATTTCTGCCTTATTTTTTCTTCTTTCAGTTGAGAAAATGTCTGCAGTATGGGTGGATGCATGTTGAGACTTGGGTATTGCCACAGAGTTTTTTAGCCCTTTATGGAGCCAAAGAAACAATAAATTGTACCAAAAATTAATGTGGGTACTCTTGTGAAGGCCAATCATGCTGAAAACACTTTTATTGTAAAAGGAATTGGCTAGAATAATTAGGGTTAAAGACAAATATACAAATTTTACCATTTAGAAAATGATTAGGGTCAGCTGATCAAAAACAGTAAGCAGTTCCAGACCTGAACCCACTGTAGTTGTACTACTTGTATTAGTTAGAAAGAGGATGAAGTCTGGTTCCTGTATTTTCATGCTTTCTGTGTCATTATTGGTCTGTCTGTTTTAGAGTTTGTTTTTTTTTTTTTAAAGGCAGTGTCTCTCTTCAAGAAAGAAGAAAAAAAAGTAAATGAGAGTAGTAAGCTATAAAAATAACATAATGGAAGTAAAAATTATCATGTAACATAATATGTATAACTTCTGTTATTTCTTTGTTGCATCCCTACCTCCCCACATATTGATCCCTCCAGGAAGAAGGCATTCACTAATTTCTGCTACCCAGTTAACCACCTTGGTCTGATTATTCAATAAATGAATTTTATAGAAAATTCTGTAGGAAATTTTGACTAAATGATGTAGGGGCTCCTTAATACAAGACATTTAGAACAGAAGAAGTTTCTGCATGCACCATCCCCACTATTGCCCCTCCACAATAACTCCTATAAAATCTGGTAAGAGATGCATCTGGAATGCATCTGGAATTATTAAGTACACATTATCCTGGTGTTACAAAAACAAGACAAAAATTAAAGAACTAAATCTTTACATTTTAACCAGCATAACTTTAATGTCAGAGTGTTTGTGATAGAAGACTAGAAAGCTATTCTCTACATGAATTGAAATATTGACTTTAGATACATATTCTTAATCAACAAAACTAACAAATGAACAGAAAAGAACCAGAAACATGGATATAAAGAACAACCTACAGTGTCCAGAGCGTAGGGAGGAGGGGAATAATGGGAGAAATAAGAGGAAGGGTCAAGTTAAAGAACATATACAAAGGACCCATGGTCAAGGACAATGAAGTGGGGATTGTCTTTGGAAGCAGAGGTTGGATGGGGCAAGGAAGAGCAATTGCCGGTGGGGGGGATGGGGACAGCTGTAACTGAACAACAATTTTTAAAAAAAGGTGTTCCCCAGCGGGGGAGGGGCAGCGGGGTAGTTACCTTCCAAAATGAATGTGACCTGCTATTAAGTTATATCAGAATCTTAGGAACAAATCACTAATTATTTAGGTAACTTGAGAAGGGGAAGGGACTAGTCAAAGAACATGTATGAATGACCCATGGACTTGGACAATGCTATTGTGGAGATTGGGCACAGGGGTTGGGCTGGGTGGAAGAGGGCAAAGGGGGGAAAATGGGGACAACTGTAATAGAATAACAATAAAAAACCTTCCTGCTAAGTATGTATGAATTATTATATCTGAACTTCTTTTTTTTTTAAGATTTTATTTATTTATTTTTAGGGAGGGAAGGGAGGGGGAGAGAGAGAGAAAGAGAGAGAGAGAGAGAGAGAGAGAGAGACATCAATGTGCGGTTGCTGGGGGTTATGGCCTGCAACCCAGGAATGTACCCTGGCTGGGAATCGAACCTGGGACATTTTGGTTCCCAGCCCACGCTCAATCCACTGAGCTATGCCAGCCAGGGATATCTGAACTTCTTATATGTCACTAGTTGTTTCCACATTTTATTTATTCCTCAAAAAATACCATTCTGACACAATGACCAAAAATATTTTAATAATGCCTCTACCAGATAATTTGTATATTCCTTCCTTCATTAACTTCTTAGGCTTATTTGTGTTCAAAATTCTATGTTTTTGAAAGAAAACACTCCATTAGAGCTCTACCAAAGCACTTTTCCATTTTAACACATAATAATATATTGTGTATTTAATGGCACTAAACACTTTGGTTTATGAGATATAAGCCAAAAAGTATAGTAATTTAAATCCAGTATTTAAATTGCTAAAAAATGAGCCAATAATTCTGTTGGGGTAAGGTATTACATGACTGTTAGTTATAATTAATGAGAATGGAAGCGTCTTTTAGTAAAGGACAACAGATTTGTTTGATGTCTTTCAAAGCACTTGCCAATATTGTGAGTACATGAATGCCAAACAAATACATGTTGAAATACATTTATTCAAAGTTGAATTCAAATATGACCATATATTCTAATAAAGACACACAAATGTTAAATAATATGGAAGTGTTTTATTTTAGGACCTAGAGGTCACAATCTTATTTTATGGGGTAGGCTGGGTGACCAGTTTATGGTAGCTTGGTCTGTACTATAACCTCAGAGTTTATGGATTCTATCTGATATAGAAGTGTGAAAATCTGAAACTTTGTCATAAGCTAATTTTATTTAACAAACCAACTCTTTTTTGGCCTTCCTTGTTCCCATAGCCTATTGCTAGGGGTTTTGAAATAGTGAGTGAATAGCCAGATGTCATGTGGAACAATTACTGGGCATAGATAGTGAGCTATCATCCAATGTGAAAGAAAGTGTAAGATGAGTGAGAGAAAGCTGGACCCTGCATCCTGAAAGGGAGTGATGAAGCTCCTTTCCTTTTTCCCAGGTGCACCTGTTCTTTGTGTTAACATTTCTACTTTGTAACATGGATTACTTACCTCATGTATTTTCAATTGTGTATGAGAGATATAATTGTAAGACAAAATTTAAATGATTATAAAACTAGTTTTCCCAGGTCACCTTCCATACTACCCTGTGTATTTCTCTTTTTCTTAAATTGTATTCAGTTTACTGGAAAAGAAAGTAATTCATTTACTGTATTCTTCTTTCTTCCAAGAGGGCAAGAAATATGAGAAATAATAACTGATGCCACACATTGAATGATAATCATGTACATAGCATTTTCATGTGTGATCTTATTTGATATTCCTATTGACTTATAATGCAGATATGATTGTTATAGGAACCAAGGAAACTAAAGAATTGAGAAAATAATTTTATAACACTAAGGTATGCTGAAATAAAATTTTATTTTAAGCATTTCTGATTCTAGAAATTATTTCCATTATATCATGCTATATTGAATATTTCAAAATCAAATACAATGAAAGTATAAAAAGTACCTATTAAACCCAGACCCTCCAATTCCACTCATGGAGATAGCTGCTGCTGTCAATTTTGTGTGTAGTTTTCCACCTTTTCTCTATAATTTTTAAAAAATCAGTTTATTTTCCTTCTTTCCTTTTTCCCATTTTTAAATTTTTTATTGTTCAGTTACAGTTGTCCCCATTTTCCCCCATTGCTCTCCCTGTCCTACCTACCCCCACCTCCCACACTCATTCCTCCTCTCCTTGCCTTTGTCCATGGGTACTTTTACACCTATTCCTTGAGTTGACCCTGTCCCTTCTTCCCCCAATTTCCCCCCTCCCATCTGGTCGCTGTCAGTTTGTTTTAAAGTAATGATTATAACAATAAGTCAACCCTGCACACCTTCTTCTGCAGCTTAATTAAAAATGCAATAGCAACAACAATGTATTGGGGGCACCATTCCAAATAAGTATGATGCATCTTTTAAGTGTAAATCATTGTTCAGGTGCTATCACACTGCTTCTTTGTAATTTTATTGGCTCTGCATTCTTTATTCTGCATTACTTCTGTCTCATATTTTCACTGTTGATGAAGTTTTCAGCATTTGGCCTACATTTCCACTGCATCCTTTGTTATCATACCTAGAAACCTGTAAACACAAGTTAATGTCTATTTCAGGTACTGAACTTACAATTTATGGTCAGCCACAAATACAGATCCAGCCAAAAAGTTATCAGTTGAACAGAACTACAATTTTCCTCTGGCAATCAGGAACATGAATAGAAGTATTCCCCTCAGAGAAGCAAAGTGTTATTCATATTCCTTTTTCTCATACCCCACTGCTCCACACATCCCTACATCACAAGAGGTAGAAGGGAAAATGGAGGCATATAAAACAAATAAAATTTTCTAGATTACATTTTTACTACACTTGGTGCTTAGCTTTTAGTTTCTCTTGCCAACATCTTATGGATTTCTGGCTAAAGAAAGACATCAAGAAGAGACAATAACCTTTCTTGGTAGAAAACTTGCCTAATCATGATGTAGAACTGATCTGATTACCTGTCATCTGAGATTGTCATCTATGGAAGAGCCAGTTCTGGTTATTAGGGAATCTACTATAATGCAGGAGTGGGCAAGGTGTAGATGATAATATATAAACAGAGTTCTAGGCCCAATATTAGGTTATGAGGCTTGATCCATAAATTTCAAGCTTATAAGCAGGGCCATTAAATTTGTTCTTTACAGTTATACAAACAACAATCGAAAATATGTCATTACAAGGTTGAACAAAGAACACATTGTTTTTCCAGTATTGTTGGCCATAATATACTGGAAGAGAATACAAATTTCTCTGTTGCTTTCATCTTGAGATCTTTGCACTAAAACAGTGATATGGTGATATGAGGTCACATGTCTGTTGTTATTTAGTGTTTAGTAAGGTCTATATCAACCAAAGTATAGAATTCTAATATTTGGAATAATGAAATTAAAAGTTAATTTAATGCTGTAACAAGCTACTTCATTAATTACTAGAGCATCATAATTATTTGTGAGATGAGAATTCTGAAATCAAAGACAGACTGGAGGATATTTTAAAGTAGTGATGGTGCAGTTGGGGTCTCATTCAGTATACCCTTCTCAGTATCTCTGGCATGGCAGGTCTAGCTGTTTGAGGCTAGGATTTATTTTTATGTATTTTTAAAATATATTTTATTGATTATGCTATTACAGTTGTCCCATTTCCCCCCTTTTATTATGTTCTGCCCTGAACACCCCCTCCCACCCACATTCTCCCCCTCCTTTAGTTCATGTCCATGGGTAGTACATGTAAGTTCTTTGGCTTCTACATTTCCTATACTATTCTTACTCTCCCCCTGTCTATTTTCTACCTACTATTTATGCTACTTATTCTCTATACCTTTCCCCCATCTCTCCCCCTCCCCCACTGATAACCCTCCATGTGATCTCCATTTCTGTGATTCTGTTCCTGTTCTAGTTGTTTGCTTAGTTTTTTTTTTGTTTGTTTGTTTGTTTGTTTTTTTAGGTTCTGTTGTTAAAAGCCGTGAGTTTGTTGTCATTTTACTGTTCATATTTTTTATCTTCTTTTCTTAGATAAGTCCCTTTAACATTTCATATAATAAGGGCTTGGTGGTGATGAACTCCTTTAACTAGAACTTATCTGGGGAGCATTTTATCTGCCCTTTTATTATAAATGATAGCTTTGCTGGATGAGTAATCTTGGATGTAGCTTGCCTTTCATGACTTGGAATACTTCTTTCTAGCCCCTTCTTACCTTAAGGTTTCTTTTGAGAAATCAGCTGATAGTCTTACCTACTCCTTTGTAGGTAACTGTCTCCTTTCCTCTTGCTGCTTGTAAAATTCTCTCCTTATCTTTAAGCATGGGTAATGTAATTATGATGTGTCTTAATGTGTTCCTCCTCGGGTCCAACTTCTTTGGGACTTTCTAGCTTCCTGGATTTCCTGTAAGTCTATTTCCTTTGCCAGATTGGGGAAGTTCTCCTTCATTATTTGTTCAAATAAGTTTTCAATTTCTTAGTCTTCCTCTTCACCCTCTTGCACCTCTATGATTCAGATGTTAGAACATTTAAAGGTGTCCCAGAGATTCCTAAACCTCTCCTTATTTTTCTGAATTCTTATTCCTTCATTCTGTTCTGGTTGAATATTTCTTTCTTCCTTCAGGTCCACTCCATTGATTTGAGTCCTGGTTTCCTTCCTGTCACTGTTGGTCCCCCGTAGATTTTTATTTATTTCATATAATACAACCTTCATTGCTTCCTGGGTCTTTTTTATGCTATTGAAGTACCCAGTGAGTTCCTGGAGAATCCTGATAACAAGTGTTTTGAACTGTGTATCTAACTGGTTGGCTATCTCCTTGCCACTTAGTTGTATTTTTTTCTGGAATTTTGAACTGTTCTTTCATTTGGGTCATTTTTTTTTCCATCTCAGTGCAATTATTATGTACTAAGGGGTGGAGTCTTAGGTGTTCACCAGGGCAGGGCAACCCAGGATGCTGTGTTGTGGTGGTGTGTGTGGGGGTGGGATCCGAGAGAGAACAGTGCTGCTTGCTTAGCTCTCTGTCAGTTTTCAGTCACTTCCCCCTCTACCCACAAGCAAATTGATGCTGATTCCAAGGTGGGTGGGTTTGTGTACATTCAAGGACCCTGTTGGTCTCTCCAATGGACTCTTCTGTGAGGCTGGAAGTTTCTACTGCTGCTGCCTCAACCCCCACAGGTGTTTTCAGTCAGGGGCTTTGAGGCTTTATTTCGCTGCACTGGGCCCTGGGTTGTGCAGCCTGTCTCAGCTCCCTACTTGTTCCTCCTGGTTTATCTGCATGTGAATATGGGATCACCCCCTCCAGTCCTCCAGCTGCTGCTTCACTGGGACTCCTCTCCACCTGGCTCCCCATCTTTCTTCCTCCTACAGGTCTGGATGAATGTTTCTTCTTTAACTCCTTGGTTGTCGGACTTCCATACAGTTCGCTTTTCTGTGAGTTCTGGTTGTTTTTTGTTTTTGAATTTGTTGTCCTTCTTTTGGTTGTGCAAGGAGGCACAGTGTGTCTACCTATGCTTCCATCTTGGCCAGAAGTTCTATTTTTATGTTTTAATGTGCATCATCAGGGTAAAAAGAAAGACACCTCATATAAAATGGATAATCTGAAGATTAAGATTAATATTTTAAAATATAGTAGGGACCAACCTTAATATTAGAGATCATCAAGGAACTTCCGAAGACTATGTGGATGGTTGAGGAAAGACCCTGATGTGTCTGGGACTAGTTACAAACCAGTCTGTATCACCTTGAGACTTGAGAATTTCCTATGACCCCAGTGGCTGTTAATCCCAATTTAACAGAAATAATTTTGTTTCTTTAACATTATGATAGGTAAGATGAGTTTGGGTAGGAGAAGGAAGAGGACAGAAGAGGAAGGAATGAGGCCATGTTGTATAAAATGGAAAGCAGAGGAATATGAAAGGAATATTATTTTTCCAGGTAGTGTGGCATGGACCATTCTCCAACTTTATTCCATTATTCTGCATATACTCACACAATAAATATTTACACACATACCCCACACACCCCTTATATGTATTTTGCTCATGATCCATAACAGAGCAGAGGGGTCCAATGATACCACCCTAGTATAGCATATGTCGCTGCCTGGGATATGTGCCTGGAGACATTCATGTGAAGACTCACTTGGAACCTTGTCAGAAATACACATTCATGGGCCCCACCCCAGACGTAGTGAATCAGAAACTTGGAGGGGGAGGGCTAGCAATCTTTGTTTTAACCTTTCTGTTGCAGGCTAGTGTTTGAACTCAGTACTGAATTCAGTTTCTGGGAATTTCATTTTGAACATAATTCCTGAAAAGCAGTTGCTCCTACATTTTCATTTTTAAGTATCTCTAGACTCAGTTAAAATACACTTCCTCCTTCAGTCCTCCTGAGAACCCCATGATAAGTGAGGGGAAATCTCCACATACTGAAAACATTCATTCGAAAGCATCACACCTGGGAACCTTTTAAGGCACTGTCTTGTATTATTGTTCTATTCAAACACATTTTACCTCCCTGGCCAGACAAATAAGGAAAATTACTTCATCTTACTCTCTTTTTAAAAAAATTTTGCATACCTCTGAGCTTAGATGGGTCGTATTTAAATAATTAGTGAATGGTGACTATAGGGTAAGGGTTCTGTAATGTCAGAATACTTAAAATTTTGGTTAGCCTGTGTAGTATATTGTTGAATGTTTTAAGACATGAGAACCAGCTTTGTACAGGAATACAAAGAAAAATCATGAAGTGAGAACCTACAGGGGTGCCAAGCACATATTCACTTAAAGTAGTATATATTTACTACCTGCTGCAAACCAGTCCTCATAGGGTACATTGGGAAAAATATAATATGGCATCTGCCCTTAAAAATCTACAGCCTTTCCTTACTTACATCTCTCAGATAGTCTTCTCAATACCACCCTATCTATGCCAGGCTACACCCAAACCAACCCAACCCTTAAGACACCATCTAACACATCATCCTGTTTTATTTTCTAAAGAACATTTATCATTATCTCAAAATCTCATGTTTTTTTTGTTGCTGTTGTTCTCCTACTTACTCTCTGTCCCTCTTCCAACTCCATCAAAGTCAGTTTTGCCCAATACATTCTCAAATGTATCTGCAAATGCCTAAAAAAGAACCTGGTACATAGCATCCACTCATTACCTGGATGAATGGATGAATGATTTAAAGAGTAAACAACATTCTGAAAAAGACATTGTAAATAAAAGATATCATAGGTAAAGAAACAAAGGTGCTGAGAATTTAAATTCAAAGCTTAAATGGTGAACATCTGGAATTCAAGTCAAATTCTTCCCAATTCTAAAGCTTGTATTCCTTACTTACACTGGCTGTTTCCATGTGATTTTCCCTCTTAGTGTCTCTTTTTTCAAACATACACAGGAATTTGAGCTGCAGTTCTCAGTACAGATTGGCTGTGCTTAAAAACTGGCTGCTCAAAATGGTAGGGAGCTTTGCAGTGAAGTGTTTCTATAAATTAAAATACCTAGGAATACGACCGAACCATCTCTCCCAATAGTTTTGCTGTCTGAAGCCTCAGCTTGTGGAAGCTTCCTTGAACTGAAGCAAGGAAGCAGAAAGATGGGATTAAAAGCAGTCAGCCAATAGATTGCCAATCCAGTGAACTGATAGCAGGACAACAGGAACCTTGGCCATGGACTGCTTTTAAAGAGGCCTGTGCAGGTGATGGGGTGACCTTGTCGTTGGTGATATTCCCTCCCTATTTTTTAAATATGTTTCTCTTTATGATATTGAGGGAAGCACATGGCTCATGAAGAACTTTAGGGAGCCTTTTTATCCCTATGAATTTTAGTTCTTTTGTAGTATAGCCATTTAAATCTGACCTTTTCTTATTAGTTTCAAAATTTGAGTATCAGATTATTCTAAGAACAAACTCATTTATTATGGACTAATAAGGTTGTATAAAGCTAATGATGACATGGAACTTAGATAGTGAAATGAGGCAATTCTTTATTCCTGGGGATTCTCACAGGGCTCTGGGAAAGTGAATGTGGCCCAGCAAGAAGAAAATCACAAATTTGAATCCTAGTTCTGCCACCATCAGAAAGCACTTATCCTCAGTAAGCCTTAGTTTCTTTTTCTGCTAAATGGGATTCATCATGATTACATGGCAAGGATATTTGAGAGTTAAGTGAGATAATGATTGTGAAGGCCCTTTGTACAGTGCTTGGCATATAGTAAGTCCTGCATAAGTGTGTGTTGGAGTTATTTTAATGTAGAATAATATGTAACAAATAAGCTTTCAGTTGGAATCTATTAATAATTAATCGAAAACTAGGCTGGAGCTTGGGAGCTAGAACCAATGCTGCCTACAGTTCTGTGTCTAGCCCATGTAGGCCTAATTATCTTGAGGTCTTTAAGGAGGCTGCCTACTAGTCCAGTTGATGGAGGGCCAACATGGCCATACTTTGGTTTGGTTTCACTCCTCTGGCTACTAGCATTATAGTTAGATTTTTCTAACCACTGATACTTAGTAATCTTTTTTTTAATACAGTCTATTACTAAATTCTCCTTTGCTTCACACTCTTAATATGGGCGTCTATTTTTTTTCTACTCACAAGAAGAATCATGACTTAGCTTAAGAATGTTTTCTACAAGTAATCTTGCTCTGCAATCTCTGTGGTGGTAAAAAAAAATGAATATATTATTAAAGTTGCTCTCTGTTCAAAATATATTTCAGTCCTATAAACATGGAACTGCAACTCCTAGCACTTGGGTTTAAATTCTAGTTCTGCCACTTTCCATATAGTATGATCTGGGTCCTACATTACTCTGCTATAAAATAGGGCCAGTGATGCCCACCTCACAGGGTTATTAAGTGAGTTACATTAAATAAGACAATGCATATTCAACACCTTGCAAGTGAGAAATTAATCATTGTTAATGCTTTCACTTACCTCCTTCCACAAACCTTGCACAGCTGCACATCACCCCTCTCCCTGCCCAGATTGTGCACTAATGAGATTATAAGGCACGTCCTAAGCTTGCTACAGCTGCAGCCCACTAAACAGAGCTCTCTGTGTGATTGAAGAACATTGTACTAAGATGGGCTCCCAGAGTCCTGTTGCTTCTTTCAGGCAGTGCACTGTCTTCCATTAAATCATATGAATAGTTAAACCAAAGGTCACCAATTCATCACCCTATTTTATAGCTAAAATGTTTCTGCAGGTTCCAGAATCATAAATAATCCTCCCACTCTGTAATTTTGGAACTAATTGTGATTAAAGGTAATGTTTTTTAAGATGGCACTTTTCTTGTACTAAGCCTAGATAAAATGAAAGGGTAAAAGAGAGTAACTTTCTAGTACATGAACCTTAGTGAGGTGATCAAATTTAACATAAAAAGTCATAAGTGATATTGATAGTGTGTACCCTTGAAATGATGTATTGAAAATAGCACTTTCTTCATTGGTCTTTCTCCCAAAACCATATAACCCCACTCTAGTCATGAGAAAAACATCAGATAAGACCCAATTTAAGGACATATACAAAATACCAGATTAGTATTCCCCTCAAAACTGTCAAGATAATGCAAAAGAAGAAAAATCTGAGAGAATCAATCCATCTTGAGATTGATGCCTCCTAAAAAAGGCATAATAACTAAATATAATGTTATGTCCTGGATGGGATCCTAGAAAACCAAAAAGGAAAGTAAGCCAAAACTAAGGAAATTTGAGTATAGATTTTAGTTAATAATAAAGCAAGATGTTAACAATAGGAGAAATTGGGTATGGATGCACAAGGATTCTCTGTACTATCTTGGTAGTAATTCTAAAGCTATTCCCAAAATTATCATAACTCTTATCCTTAAATACTCAGGTCACTCCTTTAGGAAACCTTTTTATGTAACCCTATAATCTCATATCTTCTCACTCCCCCCATCACCCTGCTTTGGACATGCCTCTCCTATTGATTCTGTATTACATTGCCTTGTACTCCAATTGTTTCAATAGGACTGAATGTCCCTTAAGGACACGGATTTGTTCTTTTATCTCCACATTCTACTATGTTTCACAGAGTTCAGGATACATGATAGATAAGTGCTTAGTAAGTGATAGAATAAATGCAAAAAAATTGAACAAATCAATGTTAAAATAAATGGATGAGTTTTTTTTTTTTTTTTTTTAATGAATGAGTATCAGGAGGGCCAGCAGATGCTATGATTTGCAATTGTGCTGAGATGATGTTGAAAAAGAGCAGGACTGATGGCCCTGACTGCAGCACATGTTACATATTGTTATGCCACTGATAATCACTAACAAATGGTCCATTTCTGAGTGGCAGAGCTCCAGTCTAAGGAGCTATTTCATGTATTGATATTCCATGTGACCTACCCATGGGTTTCATTCATCAATTCATTCAACAAACTTATAATAACAAAGCCAACAATAATAGCTAGCATTTATTGAATACTTACTATGTAAGTATAGATAGCCATATATTGGCTATTTGCTAAAGTGAACAAACTGGTTTCATCCATGCAACAACTTTGTAATGTACATTAATATTATTAGTCCTATTTTACACATGAGAACATTGAGGTAGATAGATTAAATTAACTTTCCCTGAAGTTACATATAAAGAGTTTACTATGTTCCAAGCACTGGATATACAACTGCAAGAGTAGGAGAGAAAAACTGTGGAGAAGGGTGATAAGGAACAGAAACAATGCTACTCACGAACATATTCACCTGGACTTTTACTTAAAAGGTTGTATCACTTCTGCCCTTCCTTTTGAAGGAGCTGAGAACCAAGCCTTCTGTAGATTTTCTTTTCACTCTTTTCTTTTCCTTCTTCAATAGAGATTTGGTACTGAGTAGTCAACAAATAGCAAGTAACAGCTCTGCATCCAACATAGTGCTGGTTAGAGAAAGCACATTGTTGTGTCAAAGATTTCAAACCAAAATCAGGTAGACCTGGACTGGAATTGTGATCTGCAATTGGAGTTTTTATACCTTGGGAAGACAGCTTTGGCTTCTTTGAAGTTGAAAGGCATTTGAGAGTTCAAGCGCCCTTTCCTTATGTCCACCTGTGTAGTCATCCATGAGAGAACATGACTTCTTGATAGTGTTGGTAGTGCCAGTCTTGCTACTTGTACTTGGTAGTAAGAATGTATAGCTCCTCTTTATACTAGGATTTTAAAATACCCTTATTTTAAAATCTCATTATAAAGCTTATCTGTAGATAGCTATTATCCAGTATCATCTCCATGTGAAAAACTGAGTGGAAGTAATATTTAGAACGATATGTTCAAGACTATTTTATCCTTCTATTTCTCTAATGGGAGAACTTGATATCATGTACCAAATCTCAAGAGTCAGTATGTTTCTCATTGGTTTTGCATCTTGGAAGAAGCGTGTTCAATGAATTATGCCCAGATTTATGGAAATGCCACATAATAATGGCTTTATGTTATACCAGCTGACTGACCGTAAAGAAATCACTTCTCTAAATGCTGATTTCATCCTCTCATGAAGTGGAGATGATAATATCTACTTTTCAGATGTTTTTAAATGTAAAGGATTATATATTAGCCAGCAAATACTACATCCTCAAAATATTTTAAAACTTTTTAAGCAATTTTTTGATATAAGACTACTATTAGAGACAATATTACTTTATTCATAGTTCTTATATAAAAGAACATAGTGAAAATATTCTTACTGGAACAAATTTCATGAAAATATCTATTTTCTATGTATATGGAAAATATATAGGCATATATATAACTATATGCTCCCATATATGTCTATATGGAAAATCATATTTCCATGCATATAACAGAATGTATAATAAATATAAAATATATGTTATACATACATGTTATATTTATTTATGTTAATATCTATAAAACATGTAACATAAATAATGGTGACATATAGATATTTTTTCTTTTTACCTAAAATTTCATAAAGCTCAGTGTTAGAATAATTTTTTAAACACAGTATTTTTTTCCTTAAATAATTGATCCTTTAATTCTCTTTCCTTCCAACTGGATTTTGATGGTTCAATTTCAGCAATTTGCTCCTTCTATTGGGAACTACTTTTGATCACATTAGAGACAAGGAAGACCTCAGATGAAAAATATCATGCCATCTATTTCAAGATTTTAAAAAAAACAGTTAGGGTAATGACATGTTCCTTAAATCACGCAGCTAGCCAATGGCAGACTCAAGGTGAGAATAGCCAAGTCTGCCTGGTGCTCTTCCAAACTGGCCTGTGTAGTCACTCAAAGTTTTAATGAGGGCTCATGAAGCTCTTTTTAAAGTACTTAACACATATACTGGGAAATGACAGTTAGTTCTATCTGTGCCTGTGTGCTACTTAATTGATTTAGACTGAAAAAAGAAAAAAAAAAACAAAGGAACTGATAATTTCCTGATGTAGAATGAGGGCAGACTCATATCCAGAAAAAATTCTGTTTGCCCATAAGTAATTACTTCTATATATTACCTAAGAAATGCATATTCCAATACTGCCACAGACACCTATTGATTTCTTTTCAGTCATTAGTAGTGAGTGGCAGGGAAAAGCACAATAAAATAAACAAGCAACATATTCCCTTGGAGCTGACAACAAAGTAATGAGTTGCCTCACAGTGAAGGGAAACAGAAGGAATGAGAGATCAGTCTATAAATGTTAAATTGTGTGGTATGATATCACTAATTTTTGTATGATGATTAAATTTACAAAATTATATAATGTAGCAATATTGTGAATGGATTAATGCAGCAGTTTTCAAACTTTTCATCTCATGTGACACATAAACTAATTTCTAAAATTTGGGTACACACCAAAAATATATTTTTTGCCAATCTGGCAGAAAATAAGTACAATTTTGATTCATTCATGCCAGATAGGTATTGTTGTGTTAGCTGTTTTAATTTTTCATTTGACAATCTAAGGGAAAAGAGGTCAGTGCTCCTGACTAAATAGTCAGATATTACATGTTTCAAAAACTCCAGCAGCACACTGGTTGAAAATCTCTATATTAATGGAATTTTATAATTATGTTCATTTCACCAGTAAAGGATTTAAGGTTTAGACAACAAATAAAGTGACCGATCCAAGTTCAAATAAATATTAAGTCATGGAATATTATTTAAACCTAGATTTTTTGAAACCTAGTGCTGTGCTTTTTCAACTGAGCCATGTTATATTGTGTTTGTGTGATTCTACTGATTGACATAAGCCACAAGCTAGAACCTTAATACACTATTGGTCACCCTACAAACCAGCCTTCACCATGGTGAAGGATGAATGGATGCAGGTCACCTGAACACCTGCAATGGGCACTCTGAACAGAAGAAGCAGGCAGGGTCAAAACCAGCCATCAAGAGTATTTGAAGCAAAAAGGGAAGAAACAGACCTGTCTGCAAGAACAATGAATTGAGGAAATAACTTCTAAAACAAGTTCAGATAAGATCAGCAAACTTTCTTCATGCTTTTATGATGTTCTAGCACTGTTGACCACACACACCAACTGCTTTCTATTTCTATACCATACATTGATGCTATAGGCAGGGATATGGCACAAATAATGCCCCTCATTTATTATACAATATTTTATTACAAAATCATAAGCATGTAAATCTGTAACATAAAATATCACACTCAAGCACAGCATATGACATTTTAAGTAAAATGTTCAAATTAAAACGATAAATTATTACATCCATATTATTACCCTACCAACCACACCCTCAAGCAGGTGTTACTTCTGCCCGACCTTGTATATATTACAAAATAGTCCATGACACTTGCAATTTTCTTTCCTTAAGAAGGCTATATTTCTTATTAGGAAATAGAGGTTGTGAAAAGATAAAAGATGCCTGGAGTATTCTGTTTGTGGCATGTGTATGTGTGTATGATGCAGGCACACATATGTATGTATAAGCATGTGCTCAGTGTTGTCATATGTAACCATGCTAGTGAATCTCTTTAATAGAAGACTTGATTTACTGATGTTGGGCATTGTTTTTCTTAAACTAGAACTAAAAATATATAGCCTTACAGATTTAAATCTGTCCATACCTTCACATATAATGTTCCCTGTCAGGACTGAGAGATCACACAATTCAATACCAATCTCAACTCACTAGACATTAACACTGTAGTCATTGAGTAAGCACATAATCACATAATTTCAATAACCATCTGGCAGGTTATGATGAGTACTATAAAAAGGTTAAAGTGTTAAAGTGTCACAGAAGACGGGATGGTAGGTTTAGACTTGGCATACAAAAACCATTTCTCAGTAGAAATGGCATTTGGTTGAAACCTTAATTATGAAAAGGATGTTGACATGGGATGATGAACAGCTTCCACAGTTCACAGCTATGGTCATAACCAAAAGAATTCCTACCTGAAAGTAGTTTAGGGTAATTCTGCTGTAATAGCACAGATCTGACAGCACTTCAGAATATGTTGTCAGTTAGTGGGCTTTTGGTGCTAGGTTTTTATTATTCACTCTCTTCTACACCAGCATCCTGGCCAAAACCTGATGCCCGTAGAGCGCAATGGAGAGATCTATAAATCAGCTTTATTCAAGTGTCCCACACACGGACACTTGAATAGTTACCCTCTCTTCTCTGATAGAATTTAGAGACAAATATAAAAATTTCCTAATACACCCCAGACTAGAGAAGTACTCTTGGACATGTGTTCTCTGTGGGCCAAGGCAGGGACATAGGTGAGGAGAGCCTAAATAATTTCTGCTGAAATAGCTACTGACAAATATAGGAAAAAATGCATGTTCATTTTATTTGCAATATTTGTCATTTATCATAGTGACAAAATTCTCACATGAGGTGAGCTAACATGCCATTCCAAAGACTCATCCAATCTGAACAGAAAAGGGAAATAAAACTGCATGTATTGACTTGGTCCATTGGGACTTAGATTCAGTGAAATATGGAGAATGGATCACATTACATTTGTAATGATATAGCTAACAAATGATGAATGTTCTAGTGATATCTTTGGGTAATCATCTGCAAACATGTTTTTTTTTCAGGACTTCATGGGATGTTGATTTTATGCACACTAGAAACCCTCAACCATCTGTAATGGCAAATGAGTTCTCATTGTTTTGGCTAATAATAGACAGAGCACCCAGTGAAGTTTTGAAATTATTCAAATAGTATAGAATGATTCCTTAATGTTGTTCTTGAGCATTGTTTTACTGCTCTTTGAGAGTTTGGGCTGGATGCAATGCTGACATGTCTAGGCTTTATAAAATTTTAATGTTCAGTCTCTGTAGGGCCTTCAAATTTTGTTCAATTTTGTACATGCATTGAGTGCTCATCTCCTTCAACCCATTTCCTTCTTCTTCATTACAGGGTGTGGGTTGTCAAAAGCTTCTGTGCAGCAGTAGCATTTGATTCTTTTAAATATGGCCCCAGAGACAAAATTATGTATGCACTCTGGGTAGAATTATAAGGTAATTATATTTTTCTACTTGCCACGGATTGTACCAAAGAGATACCCATTTGCTATAAGCAAATTAACTCTCTCAGCAAATTAACTTTCTAAGCATGCCAGGTTAAATGATCTAGACTCAGCTCAAGGTAATTTGATGCCAGAGCTCACTGGATTGGATCTGACTGCTTCGACTTTAGGAAAGTGAACAAGCATGTTAAATTCCTACTCCCACTAGATGATCATTTGCTAGTATCATTTGCAGGTATATCTTGCCTTCTTTTGCCCAAAGTTCTATTTCAACAAGTCTACTCTTAGTCCGCTATTCACTTTGTCTTCATTTTCTTCTTTGATCATAGATTTCCCACTTATTTTTTTTTACACTTATAACAATCTTCCTTCCTTTTTTTCCTTTCTTCTTTCTTATCTTTTTGAATCTGTGTTAAAAATACATGCATTAACCTATGCATTATGGCTATTAGATAAGTAACATGGAAAACAAAATAACTTGTTATTTAAAAGAACTATCTTTGGAATCAAAGTAATTTGGGGTCTAATCCATGGTTGTGTCCTTCCTAGTTATGGGAGAAGGGAGCAAGCCATTTAACCTCTTTAAATTCAAGCTTCATCATATATAAAGACATCTATGAAATAATATTGTTATTAAATAAATATTAATAGGATTGATAACATCCACATAACAACAATGCCATGAATATTATGTAAAATAATGTAAGCAATGCATTAAGGAGACTCATCCATAGTAAAAACTCAATCAGTGGTCTAGATGCTGTGATTGGTGTTGCTGTTTTGGTGATACTGTTGGTTGCAGTGGTGGCAGTGGTGGCAAAGATGGGTCATTGTGCTTTTCAAGTGTGTCATACTTAGTTCCCTGTGAAAGTGTATGCAAAATTCATGTCATCAGTGTTAGGAGGCCACCATGACTGAAAGGGCAATTTTGTGTCAAGTTCTGGTTTTCAGGAATCAATTATGATAAATTCTTTCTATAGGCAAGCTGAAGCATTCATTCCTCAGCAGCCCTTGCCAATTTCTCTGCAATACAGGAATAGTCAACTAGACACCACTGAACTTGTAATAACTGTCATAGCTCTTATAAGTTGTTTCTGTAAAATCCACAACTCTGTTAGCCTGAACAAACACCTTGATGAATGTATCTATTTTTAAATTATTTTTTCATCCCTCTATTCTCATAAAACAACATCCAAATTAACATTGCTCCATAAGGTTGAAATATAAGAAACCTGACTGTAAATTACTATAAGTAAAGCTAATGAAGGATTATGGGGGTTTTCAAAGGAAAAAAAAAAGAGGAGACTAATGCATTGGGAAAATTAAGCAGATGCACTGTGAACATTAATTACAGTTCACTAAGATTTTGTTTACTGAGGTTAGCAGGTTCTAAGTCATTGAGTTTTCTTAGAAAATGTCCACAGCCAGCCTTGCACCATAATTTATGAAACAGAAGATATTGTTTCTCTCTACAAACTGAACCATGTAAAGTTAAACACAGATTTTCTTAATAGCCCCTTGAAAAGCAAAAGAGGGGGGACCTAGAGTCCACCAGGATGTTTAACACCACTAAGGACTTCTCCATTTCTACACTGTGCCATCCTCTGCAGATACCAGCTTTAGTTTTGCAAACTCCTGGTGTGGTGCATTACATGTGGCTCTACAATGTGGGAAAGGATATTGAAATAAGCTAGATACCCCTGTTCTAGTAGCTCTTTTTCACTATCCAGCTGTGTGGTACCCATAGCCTCATTAGGTCCCTGGGCTTCCAATTTTTCATCTATAAAAAGTTATTTGTTTTGTATCATTAGTTCTTAAATATTTTCAATCATAATCCCCTTTGCAAGTACCATGAAATCTATTGGGTCTTGGGGTCAGACATATGGAAATTTTACAAAATAAATTTATGTACAATTTTGATAGTTCTATGATACCTTAAAGCTCTTACAACTGTGTGGACCTTAGGCTAAGACCTATACTATAGGTGATTCGTATTGTCTATCATAACTCCATAATTCTATGATCTTTAGCCATTTAAATATTTTCTCCCTCAAATAGCTTTTGCTTTTAGAGTCTAGTGATAAAATGTACATGCAGAACCTCTAGAGAAGAATTCTGAGACTTGGCTATGTTCATCTTGTTCTTCCTTTAGTTTTGGAGTTACTGTGAGATTGCTGGCAAATTACACATATTCTGTGGGATACCCTTATAGAGTAATATAGTGAAAAAATCTTGGACTTTGAAATCAGATAGATCTCAGTTGAAATTTTGGTTATATCATATATTCACTGTGCAACCTTAAGGGAAAATATTCTGTGGGAGTGCATTCATTTTATATAATCTGTCTAATAGTTTGTAGTCTCAAGGCTTTAAAAAATCACATTTAAAAACTATTTGCCCAATGTTTACCTCAATCCCTTATAACTAAGTTTCTCTCAAGTCTAAGAAGGCACTGCAATAGTGACTCCTACATCCCTCTTTATTCTCTCCCTTTGCATCTTTCATTCCAGTCTTCTCTAAGCTCATTCTGCACCATCCTTAAGTCATCACTTTCTATTTGAAACAAGGTGTAGACTATGATATGATGTGCTTGTGGCAGCTCTGAATTTTTAACTCAAAGTGTTAATACATGTCAAAGCCATATGAGGACATTTGTAAGTCCTAGGCACCCTTTACAAGTAGAATTGCTCTTCCCAAAATAACATTCATATTAAAATACATTCACATTCCAAATTTAAAAAAATTTTCTGTTGCTGAAAATATGAATTTTTTTTACATTTTATAATTTTGAATCTTGAATTTTAAAAATTTGCTTTTTTCTGTTGCCTAATATATGTGTGTATTTCAGCGTGTATATATATGTATGCACTTAGAAGATATATAGTATATATATGCTATATACAGTGTGTGTATACACACATATACACTTTGCCAAACACACACATATGTATAAAGGATTCCTCTCATCTAGTGAATTAACACATCCATTACCTCATATACAATAGCTTTGGTATGAGTCCTAGTTTTGTCATTTATTAGTTAGATGATCTTGGGCAAATTCTTTCCATTTCTCTGAGCTTTAATTTTCTTTTTTTTTTATTTTAATATATTTTATTGATTATGCTATTACAGTTGTCCCATTTTTCTCCTTTTATTCCTCTCTGCCATGCACAACCCCTCCCACCTGCATTCCCCCCCTTTAGTTCATGCCCATGGGTAGTACTTACATAGTTCTTTGGCTTCTACATTTCCTATACTATTCTTAACCTCCTCCTGTCTATTTTGTACCTACCACTTATGCAACTTATTCCCTGTACTTTTTCACCCATTCCTCCTTCCCCTTCCCCACTGATAACCCTCCATGTGATCTCCATTTCTGTGATTCTGTTCCTGTTCTAGTTGTTTGCTTAGTATTTCATTTTGTTTTTTTAAGGTACAGTTGTTAATAGCTGTAAGTTTGTTGTCATTTTACTGTTCATATTTTTTATCTTCTTTTTCTTAGATAAGTCCCTTTAACATATCATATAATAAGGGCTTGGTGGTGATGAACTCCTTCAACTTGACCTTATCTGGGAAGCACTTTATCTGCCCTTCCATTCTAAATGATAGTTTTGCTGGATAGAGTAATCTTGGATGTAGCTGCTTGCCTTTCATGACTTGGAATACTTCTTTCTAGCCCCTTCATGCCTTCAAAGTTTATTTTGAGAAGTCTTTGAGAAGCTGATAGTCTTACCTACTCCTTTGTAGGTAACTGTCTCCTTTCCTCTTGCTGCTTGTAAGATTCTCTCCTTATCTTTAAGCATGGGTAATGTAGTTATGATGTGCCTTGGTGTGAGCTTCCTTGAGTCCAACTTCTTTGGGACTTTCTGAGCTTCCTGGACTTCCTGAATGTCTATTTCCTTTGCCAGACTGGGGAAATTCTCTTTCATTATTTGTTCAAATAAGTTTTCAATATTTTGGTCTTCCTTTTCTCCTTCTGGCACCCCTATGATTCAGATGTTAGAACGTTTAAAGATGTCCTGGAGGTTCCCAAGCCTCTCCTAATTTTTTTTTTGAATTCTTGTTTCTTCATTCTGTTTTGGTTCAATGTTTCTTTTTTCCTTCTGCTACAAACTGTTGATTTGAGTCTTGGTTTCCTTCCTGTCACTGTTGGTTCCCTGTACATTTTTCTTTATTTTACTTTTCATAGCCTTCATTTTCCTCTAATTTGTGACCATATTCAACCAATTCTGTGAGCATCCTGATTACCAGTGTTTTGAACTGTGCATCTGATAGTTTGGCTATCTCTTTGTTACTAGTTGTATTTTTTCTGGAGCTTTGATTTGTTCCTTCATCTGGGCCTTTTTTTTTTTTGTCTCAGCTGGTCTGTCAGTGACCTGTTATTTTTCAATCAAAGAAACTTAGGTTAATGGGTGGCTAAAGTAAAGTTGAATACAATTATCTAATTCTTAACTATTCAATATTTAAAAAAATAAAATTAGTTCATTCAACCTAAAAATGTCTAAGGAATACAAGAGAAGGAATAGACTTAATAGCCTGTGATTATTTAGTTTACAATTTAGTGCTGTTCCATACCTGTGTGCTAGCATGTCAAGTTACCTTTGTTTTAAGACATTACTTTTATATATTTTATTTAGTAACTTAGAAACACTTGGTTTATTTTTAATAGTTTTGTCTGTATTTTTGAAATTGGTAGAAGGAGCAAAGGAGGATGAGATGCATAGGTATATTAGACATTGATAGTGTCTTTTATATGGTGTTTAAAATGATAGAGCTAAAGGCAGAGAACGGATGTATCCTTTGTAAATTAGTTTTTTTAAAATTATACCAAATGCACTTAATTAGTAAACAAACTCTAAGGAAATAACAGAGGCAGATGAAAGTACAGGAATTTTAAAAGAACCTGTATACATTTATTTTTTTCCTCTATCCTCTTAACATGCAATTTTTTATTGCTTTAATGAGACCATTACTTGTATATAACTAGCTGATAATCATAACTTATTGTATAAAGTGAAGAAACAATTTTTTTCTTGACTTTGAATCAGAAACAATACGAGGTATATTTAAAGTAGGAGATGCAAGGCAGTAGAGTAGACCAAACTATTTTTAAAATTTTATTAAGTTTATTGGGGTGATATCAGTTAATATATTGTGTAAGCTTCAAGTGTACAGTTCTTTAACATATCATGTGTAGGTTGCATTGTGAATTCACCACTCAAGGTCAAGTCCCCTTGTTCTGTCACCACATATAGATCCATTTTACCCTCTACTAATTTCCCCAACCTCTTTTTCCTTAGGGTAACTGCCACACTGTTGTCTGTGTGTATGAGTATTTTTTGCTTTGTTTGTTTTGTTGGTTTTCAGATTTATATCCCATATATGAATACTATCATATGATGCTTGACTTAAAAAAAATCAAAGTACATTCTCCAACATCAGAAGTTACAATGAAATCTTGTACTGTGTGAACTAGGTAAATTAAGTTTAGGGTAAAAACACTAACAACAAAATGATTGTGTTCCTTGAGTTCAATAATAACAGAAAAGACCAAAAAATTGGTGAATTATCCATTACCATCTATTGTAGCCATAATTTTGAGTGTGTTTCTATCAAAATGAATCTTTTACAATCTTGACAAATATAGCCATGAGGAATAACACTTAGTTGGAAAAATATAGACTGTAGAGTAAATTTTACAGAATAGTTCTTGTTTATTTACATATAATGGACAAAAATAACAAGAAAGAAAATGTGTTGCTTATAATAGAGATCTGAGCATAGTCAAATTACCAAGCTAACCATGACTATTATCTTAGTTAGAAAAGTCAGTGTTTTAATTAGTAAATATTCTTTATCTGTCAATTTATTTATTGGCATGGGATAAAGCTCTTTTGAAACATAGTATCCCAATAAACAAATTATGGTCCAAAAATATGTCTTCTCTATGCAATACTATTTTCTACAGATTCCTTTTAAATTAAGACTCAACAAAAAGAAAAATATTTTTTCCATATTTCCTCTCTAAAATCAAAGATAGGTATTTTTTTAGCATAGAATAATCATACTGAGATTTGAAATTCTGTTTTCTAAGTGGCCCCCAGGACTGCTTTTCTTTATTAGAAATTTAGATGTTTTAATATTCTGAGTGATGAAACAATAAATAAAAGATTTCCACTTTAACCATCCAAGTGCAGCTATTATTATGCAGCATTGAACCCAGGAAGATTAGAAAATCAGAGATCCTCAGGACCCACAACCCTAGTTCAGAACCTTATTTTCTCAGTTTGATTACAGGAGAGCCTTCTTGCTGGCCTCCCTACTTTCTCTTTGCCCTTGCCATGCGTTTTGCACTCTGATTCCAGAAGCTCCTTAAACACTGAGCTACTCGTGCATTTCTTCTACTTAACCCTTTATTGATTCCTCCTATACACTTGGGTAGAAGCTGCACCAAGCAAGGTAGACATGATCCTCCATTATCCATTCCTTTCTTGATTCTCCAAGGATTATTTTTTCTTCCTCATTGAAGTGCATCTGTGCTCTAGACACAAAAATCCTAACCATGAAATAATAAAAGGCAGCAATAATGGTAACAAAACCCACTCCCATTTGATTGATTAGCAACAATGTGATCAATCACTGGGCCTGAGGTTTTCATTTATTCATCCACTCAAGAAATACTTACTGAATGCTTAACATATACTTGGCATTATACTTACCAGAGAGGTTCATTGGCAAGAAAAGAACACTAGTCATATGGGTCAAGCAACAACAAATACATTCCCTGCCCTCCAGGACTATAGTCTTAGGTAGGGGATATACCAAGATTGCAACTCCAGGAGGGCAGGGGATATATTTGCATTCACCTAAGCAAATGCAGGATTTCATTTTGTTGTTGTTGTTGTTGGGTCCTAAAAAATACAGGGAATACGTCCTGGGAGATTCCATGATAAGGGCTTGTGACTTAATCAGGAAGGATGGGGGAAATACACTCGATACAAGAGTTGAAGAATGACTAGAAATTATATTGGCAAAGTGGGAGATAGAGAAGAGCTAGGCAGAAGTAATATTCAAATGCAAAGAACAGGCGAGAGAAGGTGTGTGAATTAAAAGAAGGCAAGAGCGATGGAACACAGAACATGGGGGAAGGCGAGTCATGAAAGTAGCTTTAGTGAGACAGGGGACAAGTCTTGCAAGACCATTTAAATAGATCATCAATAATTTAGTTTTGGGGACAAAGGTATGTCATTTTAGGACTTCTAAGTGAAAATGTGACTTTATTTGGTGTTTGTTCTGAAAAGGTCCCTCAGCCTGCTATGGAGCATGAGTTAGAGGCAGAGTCCAATGGGATGTGGGAAGGGTTAGAGATAGTGGCTAAAGTCCCAGAGAAAGGGTGTCAGTTTATACTTAGGCTAGTTTTCAAATGGTGGGTTTGTTTCTAAAACAAAATGTATCATTCCATTTAAGCCTCACAATAATGCTATGAGGGAAACCTTGTCACGTCCACTTTACACATCAGTAAATTGAGGCTTAGAGTTAATATGAATTTACTTAGTCCCTTAGAAATATGCGGCACAGTCAGGGCACAGAAACCAGGCCTCTGAATTATAGATCATATTCTCTTTCAGCTATGCTGCTCTCTTTTTGTATTCTGGCATGCTGTACTTCTCGCGATGCTGTAACTTTACTGCACCCTGAACTTGAAATACCCTTCCATTAAACAAATCTCTGGGATTTTTCTCTAACCACAGCCACTTCATGCCCCCAGTCTCTGTTAATATATGTCCTCCACAATCTTATAACACTTTGTGCTTTCCTGCTGTTTCCTTACTTCTTTTCTTCTTCTACTAGATTATGAGCTTCTAAACACAGGGAGTAGTAGTTTTATTTTCATAGCCCCAATGGCTAGCAAGATGCCAAGTGTAAACTAGGTTAGCAACAACTTAAATGCTCATGGTAATCTTCTAGATCAAACACCCACACAAAACTTGGATAGTCTGTGCAGTATTCCTGGCAAATGGTCACTGGAGACATCTGCCATTACCTTAAGTAATACATTATTCTAAGTGCCAGGCACAAAACAACACTTACAATAGAATCATATTTTATACTCACAAAGTCTGTATACAATACATGTTATCATGACCATAATACATGTGAGGAAACTAAGTATGTTGTCTAAAGTCACCAACTCCAGAATTTAAGCTTAAATCACTGGGCATTCAAAGACTTTTGACCTAGATATGATATATCCACCTCTGTTGCACTTGTGTGGTCATTTTCAGTTGTCCAGTGTGAGATGTAGGATGGAGAATAACTTCTTCACTTTCCTGACCCTAGACTGACAAATTAGATAGCTTTCCCAAGTCACCAGAGAGAAACAGGTGGTTCTTTCTGATCCTAGTCATTTCTTCTCTTTCCAGCTCCTTCCAGTTATGGAATGTATAACCTGTTTGTAATATACAATGACATGCATTCAGCTTCTCCTGAAATGATGAGGAATCTCTCAGAAAGCACTGGCAACAACTCTTTCAAATCTATATTTTATATAAGTACATTTTAAAATATAAGACATAAGGAAATATATAGTAAAAGGTAAAAGGTTAATATGATCTGAAGAGAAACCAGAATATACATAGGGAAATATTTAGAAAAACAATTATGGCACCTTATTTGTCAACCTAAATCTATGGCTAAGGTTCACCTATTTAAGAGTTTTGCTAAATGTTGGCTCTGCTCCCAGCACATGAAATCCTGCAGTCATAAAAGGCAGTAGCATCCTAAGCCTGGAAGTATCCTGGTCTGCCAGAGTGTGTTCCAGATTGGGAGCTGGAATCATTGGGTTCTCAATTGTATATAGTCCGTATGTTATCTCTTTGAGCTTCATAGCTCTCTGATTAGACTGAGCAAACTATCAGAGCTTTGTCTGAAAAACAATGTCTAATTTTTTAATTCTTTTAAAAAAAATCCTCACCTGAGGATATGTTTATTTATTTTAGAGAGAGGGGAAGAGAGACAGAGAGAGAGAGAGAGAGAGGGAGTGAGAGAGAGAGGAAGGAGAGAAGAGAGATAGAAACATCATCGTAAGGTAGAAACATTGATCAGTTGCCTTCCATATGTGCCCCGACCAGTGATAGAAACTGCAACCTAAGTGTGTGCCCTGATGGGGAAATGGACCCACAGCCTTTTGGTGTATGACACAATGCTCCCACTAGCTGATCTGCCCAGCTGGGGTAAAAGACAATGTGTTTCTACAGTGTGGTAGAAACTTCTAGTCTCAAAAACATGGACATTTCACTCAATTGTATGTAGTATTAAATAATTGTAGATTTCGTGTAGATCTTAAAAGTTCATGTAATCAAATTCTTTTTCTTACCAGCTTACGAACAGCTTCCTTGGCTATGCTGTGTTGCAAGAGAAAAATGATTCTTAGAAAGACAAGTAAATTGCTCAAGTCACAAAGCTGGATTTCAAACCTAGGTCTAAATGATTCTAGAGCCTAAGCTCTTAAACATGAAGACATATTTTTATTTTTTCCCTTTTCAAAAAAATTATTTTAATTGTTGTTGCAGTACTATTTTCTATCTTTTACCCCCATATCAGCCTACCCACCCCTAGTTTTTTTTCTTTTTTTTTTTTAATAGAGAACAGGCTGACAGTGTTCAGAGAGGAGAGGAGAGAGAATTTCAGGGGAAAGGAGAAGGGTTTACAGGAACAAGTATAAATGAAGACATATTTTAAAATGGCTATGTTTTTCCTTTGGTTTCAGGTTAAATATCCTAAGTCCTATAAACTTTCCTTAATTGATGTGGCTTTATTTTGTTCTCAACATTGATCCCCAATCATGAATACTAATCGGAAAAGGAAAGGAAAGCCATCCAACCCAAGTGCACAAGATCTTTAACAAAGGCAATACAAGTGCAAATGTAAAATAATTTGAGAATTTCAATTTTATTTACATTGCAGAATGTAAGTCTCAATATTAGAGACTTTTTCAGGCTTCTCACACTTGAAAGCTATTTTCTGATAAAATAATATAATATCAAAATACTACAAACCATATTTTCCTCCTAAGTGAAATGAGAAACACCTTATAAATCTTTCTTTGGGTTTTGCATAGAGGTTAATGAGGTCATTTGGCCTAACCCCTACCATTTAAGAAAAAGTTGTGGTATGTTCATTTATTGAAAAGATACCATTTAAGATATTAATTTGCCAGGGCCTCTACTATGGTCTAGCTTTCTAACTGTTTTCCTCTAGTACCCCTAACTCAAATAATTCTTTGATTTCTTGATGACCTACAACTCATTGTCTTTAGTTACCTCTTAATCTTTCTTCATTATCTTTCTCAAGACCTCATTACTATCTTATTCAGACTATATTTTAAGGTCAACTTTATAATCACTCTTTGGATTAGCTTTATTTTCCTTGTACATCATTTCTGCCAACACACTTCATTGGCACAATTCCAGCTTTGGCTATCCCACTTGTCCTTATTCAACACCTGCATCTGAGCCTCTGAACAGGGCTGGAGAAAACAAGCAATGATGCTGACTGGTTTTTACTTAAATTTAGTATCATGAACCTCATGTGGCCCCAATTTACTGCCTGTCAATCCTACCACTACATTTTGTTAGTCAATTCACTCTCCCTCTGTCCTAGATTATTTTACACCTGCTCCTCTCTTCTGAATCCTGTAATACTTCTCTGATTTTTTACACCCAATAATAACTTTTCTTCCTATTTCACTGAGAAAATGAAGAAAAACCAGTAGAGATCTTAATTCTCTCACCAACAGACCCACCACAATTCCTGCAATCCTACCCACGTGTTTCACTTTCCCTTCTGTTTAATAGATAAAACATGTACAGAGTCCTAGAGATTACAGTCCTTAGGGGTATGACACCTCTCCTTACGGAATGTACCAGCCAATGAGGTTGGTAGGTATCAAACAGATGACTGCATGACTTGATCTCAGAAAACTTGGGCAGCATACATAGCTACATAACTTTGGGAGTGAGTTAAAGCAAATCTCTGAAATCTCAGTTCCTTGTCTTTACAAATAGAGGTAGCGCATCTACAACCCATATCATGAGATTTCAATGATATAACAACCATGAGTGTGTTCTGTAAATTATAAAACATTTGAACATGAAGCATAGTAATACTTTGTCAGAACCAAGGCTGCACCATTGCTGCACTGATTGAACATGCACTAATGTAGTAGATGGTTGAGGAGAGGTTTGCAGTTAGATTTTGAAGTGAATGCCCCACAATACTTGGTGCTACATTGGCTTCCCTGACTAATACATTCATATAACAAGTTGTTTATGTGTTCAAGGATAGTGTCTCAGCAGTTTCCCTTTGCAGCTCATTTTAGCTTTACAATTTTTAAAGCACTGTTAAAAAAGTGTCATTTGCCCTGACTGATGTGGCTCTGTTGCTTGGGCATCATCCTGCAGAGTGAAAAATCACTAGTTCAATTCCTGGTCTGGGCACATGCCTGGGATGCTGGTTTAGTCCCTGATCAGGGCATGTATGAAAGGTAACCAATCTGTTTCTCTCTCACATCATTGTTTCCTTCCCTCTCTTTCTCCCTCTCTTCCCCTTTCTCTAAACAACAATTTAAAAAATTTGTTAATCCTTTAAGATCCAATTCAAGTGTTACCCTTAAAGCCTCCCATGCCATTTTTATAATCTTTTCCCCATGTTCCAAAATACTTTGCATTCATCTTAATCACACATTCATTGCTCTTTTTTCTTTTATTTATATTTTCCCCTCCCAGTACCCCCTGCCTCCTTCTTTTTATATCATCCCCTCAGGGGAAGGATTTTCAGGACTATGCTCATTCTTTTTGTCTTTCTATCCCAAGACTTAGCAAGAAAAGGAAGCCTGGTACTACGACACAGATTGGACTGAAGTACTGAGGTTATTGGTCTGTTTTCAATATCCTTCCCTCACCCCAGTTCCAGCCTCTCCCTCCACAGTGAGACCAATGAGAGGAAAGGCTGTCTTTGTTATGTCATTCCAGTGCTAACATGATGCCATGAACATAATGAATAGTAAGCTAATGTTTGGGAAAACATGGCAAGGGAGAAAAAGATCCTCCATTTATTAAACATATCTTTTGGAGCAAATAACCTGTGCCTTGTCATGAAGGAAATGCTGAAGATAAAGCAATGAGCAAAAATACAATTAAATATTCTTGCTTTTTGGAGCTTATATTCCAGTGACAAAGATTGACAATAAAAATAATAAATTAACCCTAAATTTTGTTAGTGTGATCTAGACTACATCAAGGATTAAATAAGGTTCCCAAGGCAAACTTCACTGGAGACATGACTTTAGAGTAATGATTTCAAGCAAGTGAGGGAGTGAGATATGTGACTTTCTGTAGGAAGAGTATTCTGAGAAGTGAGAAAAAGTGTAGAAGGCTTAATAAGGATAGGGAGATTTAGGAGAGTTTTAAACAGAGGGATGATGTATGATTTATGCTAAAATATATAGATAAATGAAAATGCAAGAGAGTACACTGATTATAAAATGTACAATGGTTGACTTTATTAAATACTCATTTCTGTTGGCTCTGTGTATTTTATTGAAGCTGGGTATATGTAAAACAAAGGCTGTAATTGTTGTGAAATATATATTTGGTGCTTATAATCAACAAATGCGTTCATTATATCTTTGGTGAATAAACAAGTTAATGAACTTGAAAGAGAGGTTGCCAAGGGGTAGTCTACTGGCATTCATTGCAAAAGAAGACTGTCATTATGTGGAAATCAAGGGCAACAAATCCAGTTTTTAGCATTAGCAGCTTCTCATTTTTTGATTTTTTTGGAAAACAGGATTTTTCTGCATACTTTACTTAATGTTCTTGAATGGAAAAATTAATACACATCCAGTTTGCTGAATACATCCACAAATCCTTTCCCTGATGCAAATAACTTACACATTTTAATAAATCTTCCAGATCCTAGTTATGATTTTATTTAAAACATGATCTTTGGAATTCTTAATTGTCCTCCAACTTTGGCACCTTAACATTTTTCTTAACCTAAATACAGTTAGGAAAACAAGTTAAAAATAGATAAAGTTGAAATAGAAGCCAATGCATTTACGCCAAGAGGTTTAGAAGACAAGATGTGCTAAGGCACTTCCTTATTCCTTACATGCCTTTTAAAATGTTATCACCATATTTCCAGAACTCTCCTGGGACAGAAGATAGCTCACAGTTTCAAGATATACATGTGTTTCTTGTTTCTTTTGTGTGTGTGTGTGTGTGTGTGTGTGTGTGTGTGTGTGTGTAGGTAAAATCATCATGGAGTGAGAGCATTAGGAACAAGTAGGATTTTTTAAAAATTACTTTATTGTTGTTCAATTACAGTTCTCTGCATTTTCTCCCCACAACCCCCCCACCCCAGCCAAACCGACACCCACTTGCTTCCACCCTCCCCCTTGGTTTTGTCCATGTGTCCTTTATAGTAGTAACTAAAAACCCTTCTCCCCATTGTCCCATCCCTCCTGGCTATTGTTAGATTGTTCCTAATTTCAATGTCTCTGTTATATTTCATTTGCTTTTTTCTTTTGTTGATTATGTCCCAGTTAAAGGTGAGATCATATGGTATTTGTCCCTCACCACCTGGCTTATTTCACTTAGCATAATGCTTTCCAGTTCCACCCATGCTGTCACAAATGGTAGGAGCTCCTTCTTTCTCTCTGCTGCAGAGAATTCCATTGTGTAAATGTACCATAGTTTTTTGAGCTACTCATTTGCTGATGGGCACTTAGGTTGCTTCCAGCACTTGGCTATTGTAAATTGTGCTGCAATGAACATTGGGGTGCATAGGTTCTTTTGAATTGGTGTTTCAGGATTCTTAGGGTATAATCCCAACAGCAGAATTGCTGGATCAAAAGGCAGTTCCATTTTTAGTTTACTGAGGAAATCCCATACTGTTTTCCACAGTGGCTGCACCAGTCTTCATTCCCACCAACAGTGCACTAGGGTTCCCTTTTCTCCACATCCTCTCCATCATTTGTTTGTTGATTTGTTTATGTTGGCCATTCTGACTGGTGTGAGGTGATATCTCATTGTGGTTTTAATTTGCATCTCTCTGATGGCTAAGTATGCTGAGCATCTTTTCATGTGCCTCTGGACCCTCTGTATGTTGTCCTTGGAGAAGTGTTGGAACAAGTAGGATTTCGAATCTGTTTTAATAATGACAATCTGCCTAAAATATATGTGTTTTGGTTTTGTTGACTCTATTATGATTAATGTGATATTATTTAAAGTCTGATTTATTTTGAAAGAAGCAGGACACTGATGTTAGGAGCTTTTTAAAATAAACATTTAATTTTGAGGTAATTAGAGACTTACATGCAGTTGTAAGAAATATATGGAGATACCTCATGTACTTGTTACCTAGTTTCCTCCAGTGGTGACATTTTGCAAAGCTATAGCACAAATCACAACCAGGAAAGTGACATTAATACAGTCAAGATGCACAGCAGCTCCTCCCCATGAGGATCCCTCATGCCTCCTTTTTCAAGCAGCATCATTCTCTCCATTCACCCACATCCCAGACCCCTGGCAACCACTAAACTGTTCTCTTCTCTGTTTCTATGATTTTGTCATTTGAAGAATGTAATATAAATGAAACCATGCAATATTTGACTCGTTTGGGGTTGATCCCATGTGGAATCATTTTCTGTTTCTAGTATTATTACTTTATAGTATGTTCATGATCACTCTATCAGTGCTTGACATTCCATGTATCTCAGCATAGCCCATCCTAATTCAGCTCTCAGACACCCTCCACATAGCTTAAAATGAGCAAGGTAGACCAAACAGCAGAGAGAAACAGGAGGAGGATTCAAATTTTGTTAAAAGGTAAAAATTTTCTTTTATTATTTTTGTCTTTAAATTCAATAGAGAGTTAGAAATAGCACCCATGTATGGTATTTGACATCCATCACTATTCAAATTTGTTAAGTAACTAGCTCCAGCCACACATGGTGTTCATGCATATGTGTCTGTGTGTGCTTATGTGCATTAAGTGTGTATTGTTTCAACTTGCAATTTCTTGCATGGTTTATGAAGCCCAAGTTCACAAAATGCCACCACTTCTTCTCTTCAGAGGTACTTAAAGAAGTGCTTTGGAAGTTCATCATTATTTTTCTCCTTGTTTTTGAAGATGAAGTCTTTTATTCCTGACACAGATAGCATTTTTTCATGAATTTCAGAGACAAACACATAGTTATAATCAAATTTTGTGTGTAGAAAATAGGCTGACTTGTAGTAAAACCCCCACAGAATTTGTGTGTGTGTGTGTGTGTGTGTGTGTGTGTGTGATGAGTCAAACTTTGAATCTGACAAACTGACTGATAATTAAAACTTTCCTGAAAATTGTGAGGCTTAAAAGCTCTCACACAACTATTTTTACTTTGACTAACAACTGTGTACAGTTGCCTCTCTGTTCAGTGAGAGGTTTTTATTTTTGTTTTCATTTCTGTTTGCCTTTCTTTCCCTGCTTTTAAAGACCATGTTCATGGTAGATGTCAATTTCTGAAAAGTCTCTGGATGAAGAATTCAGGTGAAGAAAGCAGTTGTATGTTTCCTCTCTACTCCATGCCCAAAGCTCCAATTTATGACCATTCATTATGCATTTGTATCTATTTTATCATTTGGAATTTCAAGTTCTAGGGCTTGGTGCCCTGCATCTTTTTGATAAAATTTATACACTACATGTCAATCATATTATTAGAGATAAGAACTTGTATTTAGAAAACGTCAAATTATTTGCCTCTGTGAATCTCAGTATCTCAACAAACATCATAGTTTTTAGCCTAGTCAGTTCTGGGGATCTCTAAATGGTCTTGCATGAGGCTCTGTCCTACAACATCAATGCATTAAACATCTTTTGCAGCATGTTGCCTACACATCCCTTCCACAGCTTGCACTATGTGCATTCCAGGCCTTAATTTTACATACATGTTCACATATAGCTTTTGCCCTATACAGCCATCTCATCCCTTTGTGGTTCTTCTATTTCATCTTCTTTCTCATGTGAGTGTCAAATATCTCCTAACCTCTTACCCCAAATCTTTGCATGCTTTTAAAATTTTGGTTGTAATGTCATTTTTTTTTACTCTCTTCATACGCACAACTCCCAAAGATTAGGTGCCCACAGCTAGGCAGGACTCATTTTGTTCATTTCTGTATCTCCATAGTCTGGCAATTGGTAAGTATATAATAAACATCCTTCAAATGACTTAATTTTAATAATGGTTATGGAAATGAATGAAAAGATGGGTGAATATCTTGAGTATAAGTTGAAATTTATTGCCATAACATTTCCTAAGATTATTAAGATAACTTAAGTCATGCTCATTGCTTCCAGGAAGCTGTGGGGATCTCAGTTGAACCCCACCTTGTGAGTCCTTGGATCTTGATCCCATGGAACCAGAGGTATACTTGGGACAATAATTTAATAAACAAAGCCTTAAGATATAAAGTAAATTCAAATTCTCATTCTAATCAAATCCTAATCATACCAAGAACACCAACAGATATTTTATAAGATGCTTTAATTCAGTACTTTTCAAAGAATGTCCATGGACATCTGAGGGGTCCTAAAGACCCTTTCAGAAGATCCACAATGTCAAAATTACTTTTCTAGAAATCATAAAAACCTAGTAAAAACATACCATATAATAATGATAATATTAAAAGTGATAAAAATTAATATTAATATAATTCAGTTTTTGTGTCAGGCATCTTACCAGATGCTTTAGTGTTTTATCTCATTTAATTTCACAATAAATCTATAAAGTAATAGTCATTTTTCTTATAAAAGAAGGAATTAAGGTTCAGAGTCCCACCTCAAGTTACAGAGTTAAAATATAGTAAAGGAGAAATTTAAATCCAAGTGTATATTATTAATCCATTGACTAAACTTCCCCCCATACCACTTCTCTTCTCCATCAAATTTCAGTGGAGAAGGAAAGCAGGAAAGCAACCATTAGTTATATGAGAGTATAACATTGTGTCCATCTAAGGTAAAGAAGCAGAGAAGAGTGACCACACTGTTGTGAAGATGGTCAAGGAAACACTTTTTTTGGTCTGAGTTGGATATTTAAGAGATAACTAGGTTTTATCAAGTAGTAGGAATAGGTAGAACAGAAGGTCACTCTTGGCACAATGACTAGTCTGTATGAAGGTAAAAGTGTTAACTTAGTGAAACACATTTCAAGAACTGCAGACTGTACCAATAAAGTTTCAAGGGCAAGAAATCAACAGAGGAGATAAGTTTGGAGGGGAGACAGGAGCTAAATTACAGAGTACCTTGTATGCTTACATAAAATGCTTAGTATTTGACTAGAAACAATGAGTAGGGGACAATTCTAAACCATAGATTTTTTTTTCAAAAGCAATCTTTATTTGGGAATAATTTTAAATTTACAGAAAAGTTGCAAAGATAGAATAGATGACAGGTCCCAGGCATTCCTCACTCAGCCTCTCCTAATTGTTAATATTTCATATACTTCTGCCATGTTTTTCAGAAGTAAGAAACTGACATTGGTTTACTATCATTAACTAAATTACAGTCTTTATTTGGATTTAACCAGTTTTTCCACTAATGCCCTTTCTTTTTATGTTTCCATATCCAATTCAGGGTATTAACAGTATGTTGCATTTGGCAATGTTCAGTAGTGCTAATACCTCTAATCTTTTACAATTTCCTATATATTTTTTATGACATTGCTATATTTCTGAAGATTTTTACTTATAGATTTTAAAAATTGGATTCTTTATCTTATAATAAATGTAAATTCACATGTAGCTGCAAAAAGTAATACAATAAAACTCAAGTATACTGTATGCAGTTTCCACCTATGGCAGTATCTTACAAAACTAAAGTACAATATTACCATCAGGATATAGGCATTGAAATAAGTAATAAACAGCAGTTTGATTACCACCAGGATCTCTTATGTTGCTCTTTTCTTATGGCTGCAACTACATCCCCTCTCTTTTCTCTTGCTCAATCCCTGTCAACCACAAATCTATTTTCCATTTTTATAATTTTATCATTTCAAGAATGTTTATATGCATAGGATAATAAATTTATGACTTTTTGTAGATTGGCTTTTAACAGTCAGCATAATTTTCTGGAGACTTATGTAAGTAGTACATATCAACAGTTTGTTTTGTTGTTGTTGTTGCCTAGTGGTAGATGTATCACATTTCTTTAAATATTCTTCCACTGAAGGATATCTGTTTCCGGTTATGACAAATAAACATGATATAAAGATTTGTGCCCTGGCTGGTGTAGCTCAGTGGATTGAGCACGGGCTATGAACCAAAGCATCGCAGGTTCGATTCCCAGTCAGGGCACATGCCTGGGTTGCAGGCCATGGCCCCCAGCAACTGCACATTGATGTTTCTCTTTATCTCTCTCTCTGTCTTTCTCCCTCCCTACCCTCCCTAAAAATAAATAAATAAAATCTTAACAATGACAACAACAAAAAAGTTCCTCTATAAAAAAAAATTTGCAAACACTTTTTTTTTCTGTAAACATGAGTTTTTATTTTCCATCCTAAAGATTTATCCTAAATGTTTAGGTAGGAGTACAGTTGCTGGGTTGTATGATAGTAGAAAGTTTATTTACTTTTTATTTATTTTGAAGAAACTGCCAAACTGTTTTCTAAAGGTACCATTTTACATTCCCACCAGCAATATATGAATGATTGGTGTAAATTTTTTTTATTTTGGACACCTTGATAGTTATTCCATGATGTTCCATTATAGTTTTGATTTGCAATTCCCTGTTAGCTAATGACATTGAACACCGTTTCATGTGCTTATTCATCACCTACATAAACTCTTCAGTGAAATATCTCATCACAACTTTTGCCTATTTTCTAGTTGCAGGTTTGGGGGGTGCTTTGTTTATCTTAGTCTTTGTTTTTGTTTTTACTATTAAGTTTTTTAAAAAGATTTTATTTATTTATTTTTAGAGAGGGGAAGGGAAGGAGAGAGAGAGAGAGAGAGACATCAATGTGTGGTTGCTTCTCACATGGCCCACACTGGGGACATGGCCTGCAACCCAGGAATGTGCCCTGATTGGGAACCGAACCTGCAATGCTTTGGTTCACAGCTTGCACTCAATCCACTGAGCTATGCCAGCCAGGGCTTTACTATTAAGTTTTTAAAGTTTGTGTGCACTAGATGCTAGTCCTTCAACAGATTATGTGGTTTGAATATCATTTCTCCCCATCTGTAGGTTGTCTTTTCATTTCCTTCCCACGGGCTTTCACAAAGCAGAGCATTTACATTGATGAATTCCTATTTATCAGTTTTCATTTCACAAATCATGCTTCTGTCAAATCTAAGGATTATTTGTGTTACTCTAGTTAAAAATTTTCTCTTACATTTTTGTTTTTTTCCTAAAGGTTTTGTAGTTTTATGTCTTACATTTAAGACTGTTACCTACTTGAGCTAGTTTCTGTATAAAACATAAGGTTTCAATTGAGGTTGTATATCTGTAGACATTTTTTATACAATCCTTCCGAAATGTTCAAAATCTGTGTTGAAAAGGAAATCCTTCCTCCATTGAATGAATTGCTCTGGCAGTTTTGTCAAAAATTGTTGGCCATATTTGTGTTAGTCTATTTCTGAGTGTTCTATTCCACTGATTTTCAAGTATTTCTCCACTAATTCCATTCTATTTTGATTACTGTGGCTAAATAGTAGCCTTGATTTTATTAACCATAGATTTTTTATGAGATATAGCATAAATTTACCATCACTCTCTTTTTGTATTACATATTATGGATCTATACAAAAGACAAATGATTTTTACTAATTCTCTACATCTGGAAGTGAAACATGAGGTGTCATGGAAAAAGTTCTGGACATAAATCTAGGTTCAGTTGTCAGGCAAGCATTCTTAGAATTTAACAAATTAAATAAAATATTTCTTTTAGATGCTATACCCTGGAAAATAAAAGTACCAAAGTCTCTCTTTAGATTTCATTGACCAGTACTGAAATTCAAATCTTAGCCTTTCCTTCTCTTGGTGTGTTTTTTAAATTAATTTACTTTTTTTCAATGACAATGTATATTCAATACCATTTTATACCTATTTCAGATGTACAGTTTAGTAGTCAATCACATACCCTACAAAATGCTCTCTCAGTAAAATGCTCTCTTGGTGTTTCAAATAAACCATCTGAGTAGTACATGGATTTAAAAACCTTTAGATGGAAAAAAAAGCCTTTAGATGAAAAATATGTATCTCTTACAGATATAAAGTGAACTCAATTTAGAAAGGTTTTATAATCTTTGTTTTTTTAAATTTAAAGAAGTAACTCTTTTACAGTTAAAAGAATGATTTGTTGCATAATATACATATCATTGTTATGCACATATAAGCTTTCGATGCTAATTAAGACAAGTTGGGAAAATATCCAAGGGGGAAATAGAGTTTTATTGGTATGTAAATTTAAAATAGCAAGAGAATTGCTGTGAGGAAGAAAATTTTATAATGAATTAATCCAGAAGTTATTATGATTGTATTACAAAGTCTTGTCTGTTAGTATCATAGCATACAATTAAAAATGTAAATGAGAGTGCCTTGCAAAAGAAAAATTATGAAAGCAGGCTCTATTATGATTGTGAAAGTTAGCCTAAGTTTTAAACTGTTTGGAAGAAGAAAATCAGCAATAAAATGTAGGAGAATTATGTCTTTGACTCAAGCTAAAACAGTGTGAATTAATATGGACTCTGCTATAAATCATTCATTCACTCAACACTTATTTATCGAGTGAGCACCTACTATGTACTCACTCAATAATTCAAGATACAGAACAACAAATAAGGTGGATTCTATCTCTAGCCTCAGGGTCTTTATCCTATTGGCTCATGACTCCTTACTATTCCAAATTACCTCATAATGATTTGACTACTTGAAGTTGGCATACTACACCAATTTAGCACTATGTTTCCAAATTCTCCTGCTCACATATATATACTTGAAATGAATTTTACACACACAGACACAAACAAGGCAGTCATGCACACCTTAGTAATTTTTTGTTTTTATCTAAAATGTTTAATTATAAGTTTGAATATTAACAAGGGACATTATTTATGTTATAGGGTATTTACATTTTAAAATAAAATATAATATTACTGATTTAAATGTAAACAGTGAAATCTTACTACCATATGGACTTGATATTCAGCACTGAGCCATTTAAAAATAAAAGAATGTATTTTTACTATTATCTGTAAGTTAACATTGTTCCCAGTTCCTCTTGAATTTATATTTCCAGTCTACATTCTTCACAAAATGTAATCTTAATGTAATATATTTTTTATTTTTATCTATTATACATTTCTAAAATTTTATAAAAATGCAGGTAAATTTTGTGTATACTTTTTACTGTGATTAAAATATTATACTGAATTGAGTTATTCTCATAAGTATTTTAGTATTAAATAGTTTGAGACCATCATACACATATTACACATTATAAAATATAATTTTTTATACAGTGTGTTATTTTTAAAGATTTTATTTATTTATATTTAGAGAGAGAAGGGAGGGAGATAGAGAGAGAGAGAGACATCAATGTGTGGTTGCTGGGGGTCGTGGCCTACAACCCAGGCATGTACCCTGACTGGGAATTGAACCTGCAACATTTTGGTTCACAGCCCATGCTCAATCCACTGAGCTACACAAGCCAGGGCTATAAAATATAAATAAATTAATTTATTTAAAATGACAACTTTTTATAAGATAGATGAAGATTTTTCCACTATTAGTCATGAACCTGTGACTAAATATTATTTAATGTTAGAATTGAGATTTACATTAGCAAAAAATTTACATATCACTTTTTTTTTCAATTTTTTAATTTTGTAAATGTAAGGGTTGTGAAATACTGTAGACATAAGTAAAGAGCTGGGATAGAAGAGGTTCTGTTTTTCAATTGACACTAAATTCTTTGAAATCATTCTGGATCATTTGCCAAAAATCATATGTGAAACAAAAGAAAGTAATTTTAATGACAAGTTGACCACCTGATAAATCTTTCTTTAATTTTGATTGAAATAATTATAATTCATTTGACTTGAAAAAATACTTGTTATCCAATACTAACACCAATATTTTGAAATGACATTTTGCTCTCCCCAAATATTTTACACCATGGACAAATGCATCATGGTAAATTTAGGGAAAAAATGCTATAAATCTTGCATTGCAAGAGTACAAAGGAAAGAAAAAACTAGCATTGTTGATTAATATAAGGATCTAGCTCAGGTTCAAACTTAGGTTGGACTCTTTGATCACAATATTCCCTGAGCACTTTACCTGCTTGAGGTCATTTAACTTTTGTATACACCTGTGATATAAGAAATTATTCTAATTCTATAGAAGAAGAAAGTGAGGCCTAGAGAAGGTAACAGCCTATCAAAATTCAGCAGAGCTAGGGTTTGAACTCAAGTTCATTGCTCTTTGCACTTAAACATGCTGCCAGTCACCACTTTTATTTCTATAATCTTAAAATATAAATCTGATATGTGTATGGTGAGATAGTGCCTGAGAAAGTATTTGGTTCTGCATCCTGTCTGAGAAAAACAGATGTCTAAATCATCCAGAATGAATGATTTTTCTCTCCTTGATTTGTAGTTTGGACAGCAATCCTTTGATAATTCATTCCAGTATTATATCTTTAAATTGTAAAAAAGAATGCTGTTAATGAAAAAAACCTTTCATTTAAAATATATGCCATTTAAAAACTACTTTAATGTATATTGATTCATTACTATTTCAAGAGAGATTGCGTGAGTCTAGGATTCAATGTCATATGGACTTGAGTACTTCCGGTCAAGATGGAGGCATAGCTAAATATGGTTCACCTCCTTGTACAACCACATAAACTTTACAACTAAACTATAGAACAACCATCACTCAGAACTGTCAAAAAATGAGCTGAATGGAAGTCTCACAACTATAGAATTAAAGAAATCTCATCCATCCAGACTGGTAGGAGGGGTGCAGACACAGAGATGCACAATGGGCTGGTTTCGTTCTCACATGTGGTAGACAAAATTCAGGAGGGTTATCTTTGGAGAAAAGAGTCTCAGTCCCACACCAAGCCCCTGAGTCAATGGTTCCAGTGCCAGGAAGATAGTCCACATAACTTCTGGATGTAAAAACCAGCTGGGATTCAGTTGGTAGAAGAAACTTCTGGAGTTCCAAGCAGTTCCTTTTAAAGAACCCCCATACAGACTTACTCAGACTTACTCCCTCTGAGCTCCAGCACTGGGGGAGCAGCTTGAAAGACAGCAGTGACATATGCAGAGGAACTGCAGTGTTTGGCATTAAGGCGAGAGCTGGGGGACAGCTTTCTCCCAGACAGAAACCCTCCCCTAACACAGCCACAGACTGCAGGCAGGGGCCATATCTGAGACTCTATCCACCTGGTTAGCCCTGTTTGCCCCACCTTGGAGATCCCCTGAGGCTTCACCCCACTCAATTTATTGGCCCACCCAATCTGTTAACAGTAGCTTTATCATATGAATTGTTGGTCTTGGCTCATGCTAATCTGAGGGCAGATAAAGCACTTCTCAGACAAGGAAAAACTAAAGGAATTCATCACCACCAAACCATTATTATATGAAATGTTTAAAGGGACATATTTAAGAAAAAGATCAAATCCATGAAAAATAAAATGGCAATAAATACATATCTATCAACAAGTATATCTAAAAAGCAAATCAAGCAAACAAGAACAGAGACAGAATCACAGATATGGAGAAATTTTAATGGGAAGGGAGATGGGGTAATGGGTGAAGAGGTGAGGGATTAAGAACTACAAATTGGTAGCCACAGAGTAGCTGTGGGGATGTAAAGTACAATACAGGAAATGGAGTAGCAAAGAACTTAGGCACACGACCAGTGGGCATGGCTAAAGGTGAGGGGATTGCCTGAGGGAGTGAGGGGTGCTGGGTGGAGTGGGGCAAAGGGAGAAAATTGGAACAACTGTAATAGCATAATCAAAAAACATATAAAAATAAAGTAATACAGACTTGCACACCTTTTAAAAATTATTGTTGTTCAAGTACAGTTTTCTACCTTTTCCCCCTATCTCTCCCTACCACCCTAGCCATCCCATCTCCCTTCCCTGATTCCACCCCCTCTTGGTTTTGTCCATGTGTCCTTATAGTTGTTCTTGAAAAAACCCTTCACCCTTTACCCCCATTATTGCACACCTTGATGTTTTATTAAATATATGACACATTGTATGAATTACCTAATCTCTGAGCCTTATTATCCTCATCTCTCAAATGCAGCTAATAATAAGGTAAACATGCAATTTTATGAGATGACATACACAAAATGTTAACAAAGTGAATAGCATAGAATAAATACCTGGAATCAAGGGCGGTGGGTGCTGGGAGGAGGTAAAGTTGAAAAGGCATAGGAGTGAGATCACAGAGTACCTTGTATATCTAGATAAAAGGTATAATCTTTGAATAAGAATATTGGTAAGGAATGGTTCCTACTCATCATTTTTTTTAAAAAAATAACTTTTTCATTTGGTAATAATTTTATATTTACAGAAAAGTTGTGAAGATAGTACCTACGATTCCTTCACCCCCCTTCCCCTAATAGTAACATCTTATATTTGTCAAATAATAAAAGAGCATGGTGTAATACTATCAACAAACTATTAGTCATATTGTTTTTATAATGTAAGAATTATTAGGAAAGGTAATAATCCTTTTATTTTATCAACATAACTCTTTTGCAGTTTTTTTCTTTTAGGTCTTCTCTTCTCACCAACATCAGGTAGCCATTGAAGTTGAGTATGTCAGGACTTTTCTGCCCTGCTTAATTCTCAGAAAGCAGTCAGTAAGGATCCTGTTATTACTTTTAAAAATTGGTTAAATATAGTTTATATCTTGTTAATTAATCAGAACATATTTACTTAAACTTAAATCCTTATTTTTTACCATTTAAATTAAGAGTGGGTGACTGAGCTATTATATTATTTGTCCCTAATACTTCCAATGTTTTCAGTTATTTTTCAAATATAAAACTCAGAGGTAATTATTACAATGTGCACTGAAGTTTTAGTCAGTGGACAGAATAATAGGTGTGCAGGATTCAAACACCTGCACATGAAAAGCCTCTATTCACCTCACCATCCTCATATCTCCAGAGTCTACCAATTCTCTTTATCCACATTTAAAATTTCACAGTTCTTTATGGACTGAATGACCCAGGCAATTTGACACTTTTGTTTTTGAGCTTTTTGCTTTTGTTAGGCCAATGTGGGCTCCATAGGAAGAGGTTGGTTGATAATTAGAGAAGACTATGACTGAACCTCATCAGCATTAGAAAATATGCTCATGTCTGTTACAGGCCTCCATGCATCTCAGAAACCCATCGACTTTGGCACAAATTCTCACTAGGAAATCATAAAAAGAGTTTGTTTTCCTATGCAAAGGAATTTAAAGTACTCCTTTCTACTGCAATACAGGACAGTAATAGACAGAAATATACAGAAGTATCAGACCTGAGCACAGAGAAAGGCAGAACCAGAGTATTAAGCAGATGGGCTAAAAGAAAAGTTTGAGCAAAGCTGAAGGCTTTTTTGTCAATTGTAGGGAAAATGCTGAGAAAATACAAATGGCATGAGGCCCTCCAAATATGGCCAGCAATAATAGGACATGCGTAAAAAAGAGTGTAGACCCAAATAAATTCTCATATCAAGGGTCATAATTTTTTTCAAATGCCTTAGAAAATTTATAACAGACTCAGAGTATATATATAACTGACATATGAATTTGTATTTAAGTTAGAGAATAATATTTAGTTCATTATTCCAGTAAATAAATGGTTGGCTCCAGTGTCTCAAAAATTATTTTGTTTACTTTTTGGAATTAAAAGTTAAATCCTCCATGTGTTCTGAAACCATGGGGGTGAGATGAGCTTGACCCCCATCACCTGCAAGGCTTCTGGTCTTGTAACAGACTGGTTGCTGTCAGGGTGAGCTCAGCATTCATCACAACACTCAGTGCTCTTACAACCTTTCACCTGCCTTTGACCTTGCCACCATTCATTAGGTTTGTATTACTTAAGAGTTACTAGAGCATCAGAAAGAAAACTACATTGCTCAACACAAAAATGGATTCTAGATCCCTGTGAAATAGATTTTTAGTAGAACTGGAACTGTTTTAGAAACAGTGGGAGGTAAATTAAGGGTCTCAATGACACTCTATTGTAGTTATGTCCTCTCTAACACAGGAATGAGTTTGCAACCTTAAAGCACAGAAACTGAATTTAGTAATCATGCAGTTAATGTCAGCTCTTCTATTCACTGGATTGATGTTTTTTGACAAGTTGCTTACCCTCTCTGAGCCCCAGTTTCTCCACCAGTAAAGTGGAATTTATGCATACCAAATAGAGAATGTGAGGATTATACAACATAACTGATATGAAGCTCCTTGTTCAGTAACTCTCACTGGAAAGGGACTGGGCCTGGAGCAGGAATATCTTGGGCTGGCCTGTAGCATATGGGTTCCTGACTTCATATAGGGAAGATTCCACAACATGAGTCTGGGTGATTTGGAGAGTACGTTTTTTTAAACCTGGGACAGTGAAACAAAAGAAGGACTTAGGAAAGAAGAAGCAACAGGAGAGAGCCTAGGTGGGTTTCTTTGGCTCTCTGGAAAAGAAGAAAGTTATAGTAAAGAAGTGAGCCAAGCTGGGGTTGCGTGGATTCACTGAAAAGTAAGAATCACAGTGACAGAAGTGGGCCAAGGAGCTGCTGTTAGCTCACTGAAAAGTCCGTGGAAAGGGGTCCTTGAGACAGGTTAAGGAGATCAGCCCAGGATGAACTGCTGTTGCAAACTGCTCCTCTGGTTGCAAGTCTCATGGGGACCCATAGAGTTCAGGAGAAAGAAAAAATGTATATGCCCAAGAAAAGGAGGGGCATGGGTATGATCCAAGGAAAGTATGTGCTGGGTTCTTTGTTTTGAGGGTTTTTATATTTTCTAAAGTTGGGAATATTAGGGGATGTCTCAGTGAAGTATATCAATACAATATTCATAACCTTTACAGATGTGTCCGTTAATATGTTGATTCATCAAAATGAGCATATAGAGGAGTAGGGCCATTCTCTTGTCTGTTTCATCTCCAAAGAATGTCACCGAAGAGGGACCCAAATGGAGGTAGGTCTACCCCTTTAGGGTCTAGAATGTGTAAATCATTTGCTCCTGTGTCCTTGGTTAGGGAAGATAAGACCTTGTGATTTATACCCGACCAAATTGCTTGATCAGTTTGTTCAGCTATCCATCTCATTTCCCCATTTCACTTGCTAAGGAATTTTCCTAGCTTCTTACTACCCTGCTGCTGTATGAGGCACTCAAAGCATTAGCTGCTGTCTTCCTTCTGTCCAGCATCAACAGTTTGAGCGTGTTATGTGTTGTTTAGTCTTCTCTTACCCCTGTTGACTCTATGAATGAGTGATGTCCACAATATTCTGGCTTCAAAGCCTTGCTCAGCTCCTGTGGACTCAACTTTTTAGATCAACCTTTTAGAGCAGGCTAATTGTGACAAATGAAAGAAAAACTTATTACTGCAAATGAAAATATGCAGAGTTTTCTATATAGTGTCAGATAAAGCAGGTGATATGCTTAAGGATTTATAAGCAAAAATGACAAATGTCAGGGGAAGTGAAAAATTCTATGCAAGATTTGTACAAGATCAAATGCCTTGGTGATGGAGTTATGCTGGTGTGCAAGAGAAAGTAATTCTCTCTGCCTGTCTTTACCATGGAATTTTGAAGTCAAATAATATTCTTTTTAGTTGCCAATATAGAGCCTGAGAGTTCCTAGGAAATTCTATACATATTACATCTGTCTTCCTACACAAGGTTTCCTTCCAGAGCAAATGGCCTCTAATTCAATGCTGAAGGCAGTACAGTATGGTAGCTTAAATTAAAATTTCAATTTTTTAACTGTAGGAACTATGCTTCTCACCAGCTAGGGTCATTTACGCAGAACAAGTCTCAACCTCTTGCATGTGATACCACTTCAGATATTCCAGACCGTTATGGCTGATAGCAAGTATGTAAGTTCCTTGAAATTTAAACATATGCATTTTGAATGAAATTTAATTTTTAAAAATTGACCTATTTTTTAAAGACTTTAGTGATCATAATCAGATTTTAAAGGTACCTAAGTTGAAACCATCTAGGATGAATGTCCCTAGTTTATTTAGAATTGGAAAAATTCTTTCATTTAGACAAAGGGTCTTCTTTAATATCTTCGAATGAATCTACTATTTGAAAACACAATTTTGCTGGAATCTCATTTTATGTGCACCAAAAATAGTATTTCATTTAATCTATAGGAAAATTAGAACAAACTTTAAGTTTCTATCCAAATATTGACTAGTGTTCTAGAGATAAAATTATTAATTTTCTCTCTTGAAAAGCAAAATTATTTAGGGGAAATATGCTAAGCCTAGAGAAAAAAAATCAGCATACCTAAGTATTTTTATTGTATTTATAGGAAAATAATGGTTGGTATAAGTCTACACTAGATGTCTAAAAGAACTTCTATCTTATCTCAGAAAAAATGTTTTATGTGTTGCATTTACTTCTAAATTGCACTAGTACAATATAAAAAACTTACTCTGGATTCTTAATTCGGTGAACAATTATCAAATGTTGCTTCTATGTATAATGAAGTGCTACTAATCATAAAGAACACAATATTGAAAAAGAGCCTCATCAGATTCCGCACAAATCTATTGTGGGTGAAATTTACATAATAACAGCTATTATTGATTTGTTTTTTGCTAAGCCCCATGTTCAGCACCTAGACTTTTAAATGCATTTCTTACAACAATCCCTTTTAGTAGATATTATTATCTTCATTTATTAGATAAAGACACAAAATCTTTGGAATAGAAGAATTGAGCTACCAAATTCCTTTTAAAAAAGTAGAGTTTAAGAAAGAAAAGACTCCTAAGACTAAAGTATATTTCAGTAAGTTTAGAGCTTATTACTCAAGACATTTTAAGAACTCTGAAAAGGAAGCAATAAAACACAGTAACAATGTTTAAATAGACTTCATACTCTTTTAAAAAGAAAGTTTAGAAATATGAAGTTACAAGAATATGTAGGCACAATGTATCTGGCTATTGACAATATGTTTAACAAGGTTTTTGATAATATGCTCACATCTAAGATGTCAAAATGTGAGATGGAAGATTCAGGTAGATTCATAACTTCTTTGCTAATGAGAAGAAATATGCAGATTTGGGGGTCTGTATTTGGAATCATAATTGCCCTGCTTATGCCTCACTTCCTTTGTTTGTAAAATTGTTATAGTATCTCTATTATTGAATACTTATCAAATATTTCTCCTGGTTATTACTGAGACCCAGTGCCTGTTACTGATGATCCATGTTACTTTCTCTCTTGGAAATGTATATGTAATGTTTATATTACATACACATTCATATATTTACACACATACCAGAAATATGTATATAATTAAGTTATTTACATTGTTTGATCAGATTAAGATTATGGGAGAAAGCAGTGAATTACCAAAATGTAAATTTTGTACAGCAGTCTCTTCTTCATCTTTAATACTAAAAGATATTCTCATTGAATTCTGGGTAAACACCTTACATCATTTCAAAATCTCAGCTAGCATAACAATAACCTAATACTGCAAAGTTGGCATAAGAGTTATTTTAAAATATGGATGCATTTATAATAACAACAGGGAGAATGCGTACTTTAGGCAGTGGCTATGACTCTGAATCTTGTAAAACACAGAAACAATTTTAGGAAAACTGCTAGATTTCATTTGATGAGTTTAAGATCCTTGAGTCCAATAGCATTGACTCAGTAGGTTGTTCTTCAAAGAGACAGATCATCAAGGGTCAATTTGTAATCTGCCCCTGTTTTTTCTATTAGGCCTTTGATTATTTTCCTAATATTATCTACAGCCATAGTTTTCTCCAAGCAATATAAAAGGCTTTGGGGAGCAGACAATGTGGCAAAGAGCTACTGAGTTAGGATCAGCTGTGTTTAACTTACCCTTCAGCACTGTTACTAACTCCACTACTTCGAGGGATTCAATCCTACCAACACATGAGATCTAAAATGAGCCAGATTCTCCAGGATTTGCTGCCTTTTCTGATATGACCCCTTGAAGGCTTATACTTGGGATCTTTGTCAAAACCATATTCCTTAGCTGGCCCTCCAGCCTGGCTCCTCCTGTATGGTCTTCCAGACCACCATAGCAAAAATCTCCATACTAGACACTGTCCCTTTACTATCTTTCACGCAACCTGTGTTCATCTTTGTGGTGTTTGCTCAACTGTGGGGACTGGAGAGAAGCGGTATTTAGATATAAACTATCAGGATCTTTGAGGAGGTAAGGATGCTGAACACTACATGAGATGGCTTTAATGATTAACACTAGGAGAACTTAAGCAGAATCTGAATGATTATCTGACAAGAATGAAGTAGGAAATGAGATAACCTGAAAATTATCTTTCAACTTTAAAAGAACAAAATTGCATTTTGTTCTTGCCAGCATTTTTGTTCTTGCTTAGCCCAGCTCAAATATTCTCCCTTATGACTGTTCCTTGTTAGACACCAGGAAGTCAAGTGGGTGGCTCAGAATGCAGTTCTCTCCTCAATACCCTGGTAATATGCTCATTTTTCCTGGTAATGTATTCAGTGCCATAGACGTGCTAATTAATGTATTAGTGAGTTGTTTCACTTTTGCAGGGTGTTTTGAATAATGGGTAGCTTTGCTTTGATGATAGTATTGGACAAAAGGCTTATAAACTTACTTGTCTGATTACTCACAAATAAGAGGTAAGGACAGAGCAAGGAAACCTTGCTCACTTACAAGGTTTCCCTCCCAATTTCATCCACCACATGTGAGTGTGGGACCACCCATTCTACCAGCAACCACTGCCTCACTGCCTCCACACTGTATCCTCTCTGCTCTGGCTCCCCATCTCTGCCCCTCCTACCCATCTGGGTGAATATTGCTTCTTTAAATCCCTGGTCGTCAAACTTCCATACAGTCGACTTCTGGGCAGTTCTGGGTGGTTTTTTTTTTTTTTTTTTTTTTTAAGGTTAGTTGTAATCCTTTTTATGGTTGTGCAAGGAGGCAAAGAGTGTCTACCTACACCTTCATCATGATGGAAGTTGACCTAAGTAATTTTTAAAATAGTGGTTGATTCATTTATTCTGTGATCTGGTAAGTCACAGCCTCTCTTATATCCCTATATCATGTCAAGTTTAGTAGTGTTATTTCCAGACATACATTACTCTTAAACTATGGTCATTTTTTGAGGCAATTGATGTGAAAAAAATGAAGAATAAAAGCAGCAGAAGGAAGAATGTTATATAGGTTTCTTCTCCAAGAAACAGTCAAAACAAAGAAAGTTTTAAGAGGTATCCTGATCCCTTCATAGAAAATCAGTTGCTAAGAGACTGTATTAGTTTTCTATTGCTGTATAACAAATAACCAAGATCTTATCAATTTAAAAGAACAATTTGAAATAAATCTGAAATCTGAAAGCAACTTACTGGGTGATTCTGGACCAATGGTCTCTCCTGAGTTTCACCTGAAGGCTTGGCTGGGGGAATAGTCTCTCCAAACCCTCTCCTTGTGTTTGTTGGCAGGGCTCAATTCCTCAATGATGATAGGAGATTTCAGTTCTCCACCAAACACATGAGCCTCTCCATAGGCTACCTGAATGTTCTCACAATATATCAGCTGGTTTTAGGTAGACCTAATGTGCCCAAGATGGAGGTCTGTCTTTTTATATTCCGATCATGGAAGTAACTGATTATCACTTGTGGTGTATTCTAATCATTAGAGATGAGTCAATCAACTCAGCCAACATTCAAACAGAGGACAACTAAGCACTGTTTGTTAAAGGAAGAGTATCAAAGAATTTGTTGACATAATATTAAAACCATCACATGGGCATCTTCAGAGAGAAATGTTTACAGACCAATATGGCTTAATGTGGTTAATTCCAGCTTTGGGGTAAACAGTCTGGTACAGGAAAGAGCACTGATCCAAAGAGCAAAAGTAAATAATTTCTTGTTCTGATACTGATTCCATATGTGGTCTGTCAATTTGAAACTTTATAGTGAATATAAGTTACCATGAAGGATTGGTAAAACATGGATTTTCAGGACCCATGCACAGATACCCTCATTCTCTGGGCCTCAAGTAAGGCCAGAGAGTGGATTTCTAAAGGCTTAGATCATGCTCTGCTGCCAGTCTGGGGCCAACTTGAAACCTCAAGCTCCCAAATGTGGCCTATGGCCAGCACATCAGTATTACCTGGGAACTGTTAGAAATGTTACAATCTTAGGCTCCACCTAGATCTACAGAATCAGAAGCAGCAGTTTAATATTATCCCCAGGTGGTTTGTATGAGCGTTAAAGTTTGATAAGCACTGCAGTCTGGGAGGTATTGCTTAGCAGATGAAGGCCTTAGTTTCCGCCTTTGTTAAAATAGCCATGTTGATCTCATTTCAATTCTGACATACTGTGGATTAAAAATTAAGGTTTGAGCCCTGGCTGGCATAGCTCAGTGGACTGAGCATGGGCTGTGAACCAAAGTGTCGCAGGTTCGATTCCCAGTCAGGGCACATGCCTGGGTTGCAGGCCATGACCCCCAGCAACCAGATATTGATGTCTCTCTCTCTCTCTCTCTCCCTCCCCTTCCCTCTCTAAAAATAAATAAAATCTTTTAGAAAATTAAGGTTTGAAGGCAAACTTGTAGGAATGAATTGTGCTCCTGCAAATCTTAGCTTCTGCATGGATATAATGGGTGTCACATAGCATCTGCCCTTGGTTAAGGTAAGAGAGAAATGATGTGATGAATATAACGGTCCTAGCTTCCATTTGAACAGAGAGCTACAGTCTGACATTGGTTTTATACTTTTTCATGAATATTCAGGTTGCAGCTAGCACAGAGCTGTTTGTGAAATTGCTTATTTGTTATGTTGGTTCCACCTATTTGATTAGTTAATTTGGTAAATTTAATGATGCTTTAACTGAAATGATTCCAGTTAATGATTATTGATTTGAACCTCAGGAAGAGGGAACTAAAATTGATTCCCAGGTAATTATAACTTAAAAATACATACATGGAGTGTGTGCAGATGCTGACTGATTAAAGATAATGAATATTTAAAAAACTGATATAAAATTGAGACCAAATTGGAGGGAGGCAGATTGTGACTTGGAGAGTAATTAAAACAAAAATGAGATATGACTGACCAACAATTAAATGGGTTGGCCTGTCAAGGGGGTGTTCTTCCTTATGGGGAGTGTTCAAGCTGAAGTTAGATGCCTGATTTTTAAACCTCCATGCCCTTTTTTTTTCATAACACCATCTCTCATACCCTTCACTGCAGCTATGTAATTCTAATTGTAACATTCTGTATTAATATAGACTAACTATTGGGCCAGACATTCATAACTAACAATGACTTTAACAAGACATATGTGTATTTCATTTTCACATGTGAGACCTAACTGAGCCTTTTCCCATAAAAGCCTCCAGTAAATTGTCAGGGGACCAGGCTCTTTCTATTCGGCTCCTCTACCACAACAGATGGCTTCTCCTCACATCCAAATTGTAACTAAAAAGAAAAAAAAAGACAAGGCCAACTATCTCTTTCATTTGTGTAGTTGTTGGCCATTCATTTAAAGCCTTAAGATGCATACTTCACTTTTCCCTGTTCTGCTGGGTAATCTGGTAGATGGCCTTGGCAGGTAAGGTATTTCTCTCTGTCTCCCTTGAGTGTCATTCATTGCAGGTGTATTTCCTTTGTGCCCCCGATCTCATACATATGTCCAAGGTTCATAACTCAGTTCTCACTCTCAGTGCTCAAGCAGTCATCAACAGAGAGCTTTGGTTTTGAACTCCTCCTGGTATCCCTCTATTTCTATGAGTTGAAGTGGTCATGTCCTTCTGTTGTAAATTTTTAATAGGTAAAGGTCTATTCAGTGTGTGTGTGTATGTAAATATACGTATATATCTCATTTAGTGAGCTTGGCTAGTTTGTAACTTTGTTTTGCTTCTTAAACCTTTTGTCACTGTGTAACAGATTTATTCTATGAAATACCTTCTATGAAATACCTTGAAACACATGGACTAGTCTCATTTTAATAGCTGAGTTATGCCTAACAGAGTACATGACACTGAATTCCACACATTAGTTTGGCACTTCTTTTGGCCTACTAGTCTGGCCACAGCTAGTTTTGAAAGATGGTGGGTAGAACTTCCAGTACTCGGTTGAATAAGAAAGGTGAAAGGGGCACCTTTGCCTTTCTTGTCCTGATCTTAAGGGGAAAGCTTATAGTTTTTGCCTGTGTGGGTACATAATAATGTTACTTATTTAATTTGTGATAGGCATATTTATGTATTTTTCTTTGTAGTTAAAATTTAATTTTTTTTCAAATATGCAGCTTTTGGTTACATTGATTAGTTTCTATTGCTTTTCCATTTTTAGTTACAGTGATTTATGCCAACAATTTTATTGTTTCTTTCTGCTTCATTTAAACTTATTGTCTCTTCTATATCTAATTTATTTTTTTAAGATTTTATTTATTTATTTTTAGAGATAGAAGAGAGGGAGAAAGAGAGAGAGAGAGAGAGAAACATCAATGTGCGGTTGCTGGGGGCCATGGCCTGCAACCCAGGCATGTGCCCTGACGGGGAATTGAACCTGCGATACTTTGGTTTGCAGCCTGCGCTCAATCCACTGAGCTATGCCAGCCAGGGCTATCCCTAATTTCTTAAATTGAAATTTAGATTATTGATTTAAGACCTTATTTTATAAGGTAGGTATTTATTGGTATAACTTTTAAAAATTTATTTAGTTGCATCTTACACATTTTGATGTTATTTACATTTTTATTTAGTTTAATTTTTTTCCTGAGATTTTCTCTTTGACATTTACATTATTTAGAAGTCTTTCATTTAGTTTTCAAACATTTGGGAATTTTCCAGATATCTTTCTATTATTTATTCCAGGTAAATTTTACTATGGTTTAAGAATATACTTTGTATGATTTTTTACTTTTGTAAAATTTAAAGTTCATTGAATTTCTAAATACATATTGTTTATCTTGGTGAAGGTGCATGTGTACTTGAAAACAATGTATATTCTGCTGTTTTGGGGTAGAGTGTTCAATGATATGTTCCTTAGGCCAATTTGGTTACTTTTTGAGGTTTTAGATATTTGAGGTTTCCTGATTTTATTGCCTCCTTATTCTATAATTTATTGAGAAGTCTCAAACTATAGTTGTGGATTTATATATTTCTCATTTCTGTACTAACAGTTTTTGATTTATGTATTTTGAGACTAGTTGTTCATTGCATACACAATTAAGATTATTTTATGTCTTAGAGAAATGATCCGGTTATGCAACTTTTTATACCTGATAATATTTTTGTTCTGAGTTCTACTTATTCTAGTATTAATACTGCCATTCCAACTTTCCTTTGATTAATGTCTGTTCACCACATCTCTTTCCATCTCTTTTATTTTACCATATATGAGGCTTCACATTTTAAGTGAATCGTAGATAGTATATGCCTTAAATTTTTATCAAATCTGACTATGTTTTATCAAATCTGACTATGTAAATGTTTAGAACATTCACACTTAACATTATTAATATGGTTGTATTATAATCTACAAATCTGCTAGGTGTGTTGTAGTTATTCCATTGTTTTTTTCATTTTTTAAAATATTCTGACTACTCTTGTGTAACCATTTTTAAAGGAAATTTTCATGTTTCTTTTCTTCTTTGACACTTTAAAGATGTCACTTTATTTTCTTTCAGCTTGTAGATTTCTGAAGGGGACTCCATTATAATTCTTACTCTTATTCCACTGTATATAATTTAACTTTATTCTTTGGCTACCTGAAGAGATTGTATTTGTCTTTGGTGATCAGCAGCTTGTATATGATGTAACTAAACATGGTATTTTGGGTATTCTCCCTGTTGTTCTGAGCTTCTTGGATCTGTGACTTGTTTTCTATCAATAATATTGGAAAAGTATTATGTTTTACTTCTTTCTGCAGGTATCTCTCCATTTGTTGATCTGGGCAAATTAAATGCTCTGTGACCACAGCACTTTCATGGGTTCAACAACATTTGTGAACTTGATGTTTGCCTGGCTTATTTTTGTTGTCGTACTGGGACTGGTGCACATTCTAGCTCCCTACACCTTTTAGAAGTATATGGATTATAGTATGAAGTCTGCAAAATCTTATTTCTTCAAATTCTGTATAAATTCTGTCTATCCTACTGTCTCTCAGAACAATGACAGTTATGGTGGAGTCCTCTGAAACAACAAGGTTGGATGGGAAGATAGCACCCTTAATTTAATTTTTGCTACTATAGTGGCTGCAATGTCTGGCTAACATTTTTTAATTAAAAAGGTTTGGTAGCATCTTCTTTTCTCCAGCTAAGGTACTTTTTTGAAGCTCCTTAATATTACTGTTTCAATCTAAAATGAAACAAATCAATCCACTTTTCTAATAAGACTACAAATAACCAGAATCACTATCAATTAAATTGCAAGCTACCTATAAAGACTGCCTCACTGAGCATATCTGTATACCCCTCAACCTGTAAAAATTGTTTAGCTTGGGGCCAATGTCATCCCTCTCTCCTGGGACCTTACTAAAATATCAAAGAAGACCTGATATAATATCCTGAATGTGTCTAATCATTTCCTCATCAGCATAGACTCTCAGGAAGTAATCTTTTTTCTTAGTATTGGGAGAAGTTTTACCAAATATTTGTCACAACATACTTAAGAGTAATTAGCTTTTCAGAATGTATTACCTGTGCTTTCAGAGCCCACTCTACTACCTCAAAGACAGTGCCACATGTTTTATATTCTGTTATAGAAAAGTCCCATTTTAAGGAAATAAAGTCTAAATTGTTTAAATATAGGTTCACATGTCATTAAAAATTGAATTAATAAATGAAAAGTACTTAAATAAAATAGCAGTTAAAAGCCCAAGCTAGATCATTTTTGAAAGCACAGCCATCCAGGCCTTTCATTTTCCTACCCTACTTACTCTCTCCTCTCTAGCAGGATGCTTTTATCTACACAGTCCAAGATGGCTCAATAATGCAATGATTATATTTTTGATTTTATATATATATATTCCAATAAAATGCAAGATAAAAAGGATATAATATTTTTCATTTAAAACATAAGAATATTATATGCATCACACCTGCCCATATTCAATGATCAAAACATATAAATGGTGATAGAGGCTGGGAAATGTAAATTTAATTTTGGGTAACTATTTGCTTAGCTATTAAGCAGTGGGCTTATCACTGTCAAAGAGAATGCAGTGGTACAATGTAATTGGGGGAGGATTAACAACAATCTGCCACATATATGCTGTTACTTAATGCAAATTTATAATTGCTTCACTGTTTTCCATTGCCTGAAATGACTGTTTCCCTTGTTTTCCAACTTGTCTACTCATGTTTCTTTGGAAACTGCATCTGTGTGTCACCTACCTGAACCACATTCACTCTCCATACTATGAAGTTGGTTTCTCCTCTGATTCTTGAAACAGACTTTAAGATAGTCTAGGGCATGTCTTACTCATTTTAGTATTCTATGTATCTAGCATAGAGTAAATTAATTAATGAATAGGTGACTGAGTAAATTGACAGATTTGCAAGGTGTTCACAATACAGATGAGTGAGGAAATTAATGAATGATTTAGAGTACAGTTGGATGGATGAGTAGATCAGTGAATGGATTTTTCAGTGCACATGAAGATTAAATGACTAGATGGGTGAGTGAAGGGATGGATGGATGGGTGGATTGAAGAGCAGATGCATGAATATATGAATGAATGAATGAATGAATGAATGAGTACATGGATAGAAGTGAAGGTAGGTGAATAAATGAATCATTAAATAGATGGATAAATAAATGCATACATATATTGGTGAGTGGATAGTGAGTGGAACCTACACACGTATGTCTGAATTGCAACTTCTGCCAAAGTGCATCAAGTTGGGAAATAGAAAAGCCTGGATTTTTATCACACTTTTGCCATTTTCTCTCTGATTTTCCCAAGTTCCTTAAGCTCTCTGCATTTTAATATCCTTGATTCTAAACTCTAAACCCAAATTGTAATACATATCTTACAAGTTTCTGTGAAGGTTAAATAGTGCACTATATAATGTGATTGGTACAAAGCACATGCTCCATTAAGAGTAATTGCTATTCCAATCATTATCATCAAATACGCCATCAAATCTTGCTTTTTTGGTTATTTTATTTATTTATTTATTTATTTATTTATTTGTTTGTTTGTTTATATTTTCACAACATTTGACTGACGTGGGCATATGTGGAAATATATATGTAATCTTGGCTTCCACGATCTTTGGGTAGATAAGACATATGTATTAAAGGATAACCACTATTAAAGTAAAGTAAAGTATCAGTGCCAAGTGATAAATTTATGAGGAATTGAAGAAAGAGAAAGATCATGGAGGGTCAATCAAGTCTTGGAACATTATATTTGAGTTTGATAGGTAAAGAGGGTGATTAAATTAGCAGAGAGTTGAGAACATATTATCGATGCTTCTGATTAAACAGCAAAGTATCTGAAGAATATCAAAGTAAAAATGAATAAGTTGCAAGAGTTTTATTTAACTGTGAAAGAAAATGAGGTCTTAAAACAGTTGAATGAATGGCCCAAGGACAGACGGTGACTTTGACCCTGGCACAGTTGCAAATGGCAGTCTCAGTTCTTGGCTGCTGTGTCTCTGGATTTGCCAGTATTCTTAAAATAAGCAAAATATTTTTTAAATGCTGTAACATTTCTCTGAGGACAACTTGGCTGAGTTCTTTTGACTTAAACCAGAAAAGTAAATCACTGGGAACAGCTAAGATGCTAGCCCATTGAACCCATTTGTTTACCTCCCTGTCTAGATGCTAAAAACAATGTTCTAAAACAGTGAATTCATGTATGTTACCTAGTCACATGGTACCTCTTTTACCCTACCTGTCTCCAGTCAAGCCTCCTAGATTTACTTGATTTATATGTATATTTAGATTATTCCTGAAAAATTTATAACCGAGAGATCCGGAGACTCCTGAACATCTTCAAGGAGTTAGTGGTATAATTTAGAGCTATTTTAGGCCCTGACGTCTAACACAAATTGAGTTATAATAAAAACTACCAGTTAGCTGTGTGTCCTTGTGTATGTGGCCTAATCTCTCTCAGCCATATCAGTATCATGGAAATGCCAATATCTGTTGACTCACTTTGGTAGATCTAGGATATATTTTCACCTGAATTTGAGCTCACTGTTTGTACTAACTACAGTCCCATAGACTTGTTTGGTTTAGATCTGTGCTCTCATTATGCTGGACTCCTTAAATGCTCTTTTTGCCCTGAGTTATCAAATGCAACCAACTCTATTAGATGTCCATCAGTGATGGAGAATCCAGGATAAATCAACCAAAACTTCTTCATATCTCACATTTACCTGAGAATCCCAAAATCCTTGAATTTGTGAGTTTACCAAATCTTCCTGATTCCACATTTACTCTGCTACTGACTGTTTTCAAAATGAGGAGTGATTCTTTGAAATTAGAAATTAGTTCTGCTACATGAAGCATTAGCCACAAATCAACTTTCAGTTTGTTGTGCATGTTTCTTTCTAAAAAGCTTTGCCTTTCTCTAAAAGTGGTTGAGAAAGTCAATTTTAAGAGTTCCATAAAGCAGTTTTGAGAGGTAGCAACATTATTTTTAAAATAAAAATTATGTATAAATGCAATATAATGATTTAATATACATAGTAAGAAGATCACTACAGTCAAGCTACTTAGCATTTTATTTCCTTATATAGAGTTACCTTTTGTGTGTGATGAGAGCATATGAAATCTACTCTTGGCAAATAAAATTAATGTCATTTAATAATATTCTTATAAAGTACCTGCTTCATAGAGTTGTTATGGGAATTAGATAATCTTACATAAAGATTAGTACTGCCTGACACACACTGATTGTTATCTGTGTTGATTATTGGATAATATCTTGCTCTTTTTGTGACCTTTCAGTAGTTTTCAAACTCACTCATAGTAAATGTAAACTGACCTACACATTCTGATCCCTATTGCTTCTCTGACCTCATGACTTCTTTCCTCCCATTCTTGCATTTTATTTTAAGCAAACAGTTTACTTCCCCTTCTCACAAAACTCCAAGTGCAAGTGCATCTCAGTTTCTTTGCATGTGAGGTTCCCCCTGCCTATAGAACATGCTTCTCTCCTACAGTCTGCATGGCTTGCTCCTTTCCTCTTCTAGTTGTCATCTTATCAGTGAAGGTTTCATTGAACACCATAATTTTTCAAAGTGTTAGGCAATTAAGTTTATTAGAAACTCAAAGGATAGAGTTTCCAAATTTTTTCACAATACTTAAACATTTTCTCAGGTTGGTCAGAGCTTACTTTTGAAATCTGAGCTTTAAACATCAATTTAGCAACCTATGCACTGTCCACACTCTTGGAAAGTCTCAGCAAGACATGAACACTACTTCATGCCTGGTTGCAATGAGACAGCCCTCTAGATCCCTGAGCAGTGCTTCACAAGTTCTAGCATTGGATTCCTCCTTGATATTGAGGGATAAGGCATAGGGTTTTCTAAGCTTTGGGGTTTTGTTGTTGTTGTTGTTGTTTGTTTGTTTGTTTTATTTCTCCAGCGCTTAACTGAACTGGCTTACAAGCTGTCCTTTTCAACCTCTATGGAGAATATATGTTATATCACCCTAGGTCCATGTCCTACTTAAGCCTACTTTTGTAAAAATGGAAAAAAAACTGGGAAGGAAAAGAAAAGCAGAACTACATAGCCAGCTATTTTTTAATCTTTTTTATTGTTTCTTTTTTTTAACTTCTTTTTTCTTATTGTTGTTCAAGTATAGTTGTCTCCATTTTCCCCCTACCACTCCCCCTGACCCCAACCATCCCCATCTCCTTCCACTGTGTCCACCCCCGCCTTGGTTTTGTCCATGTGTCTTTTATAGATGTTCCTGAAAACCCTTCCCTGCTCCCCCCATTACCCCCTCCCACCTCCCCTCTGGTTACTGTCAGATTGTTCTTAATTTCAATGCCTCTGGTTATATTTTGCTTGCTTCTTTGTTTTGTTAATTAGGTTCCACTTATAGATGGGATCATATGGTATTTGTCTTTCACCACCTGGATTATTTCACTTGGCATAATGCTCTGCCATTCCATCCATCCTTTGCTATTGCAAAGGGTAGGAGCTCCTTCTTTCTTTCTGCTGCATATAATTTCATTGTATAAATGTACCATAGTTTTTTAATCTATTCATTTACTGATGGGCACTTGGGTTGCTTCTAGCACTTGGCTATTATAAATTGTGCTGCTATGGACATTGGGGTGCATAGGTTCTTTTGAATTGGTGTTTTAGGGCTCTTAGGGTATAATCCCAGCAGTGGAAACAGTAATATTTTCCATACTACTTCTTTTTTGCTACTTTCCTTTGCTTTTAACACCATATTTTAAATTGCATTGAAAATATTCTATGGAAAGTAAGACAAGAAAGTCTTTCCAAATTCTAGCTGTATTATTTTTTCCTGTCAGGAAAGCTTGGTTTGATTTTATGATTTATTCTGCCCCATCTCATCTAAACACAGAAGTCAGGGGTATGACTGATAGCAATACACTGACCTCTTATCACGTTCCCTCGTTATTGTCTGGGCAGTGGTTCTAATGTAGAATTCTGTGTCTCTGGCTTATTCACCCAAGGTCAAGACCTCAACGCTATCCCAAATAAGAGATGAAACTGTGTGCATATGTGTCTGTGTGTGTGCATGTATGGGGGAGTATGGTATCTTGATTTGTTCCCAAACTGGAGTTGCTTTAAAGGAGCTCCAGTTTTGATATGAGTAGTGCATATTTATCCATTCATACCAGTATAACAGTATTTACTCCAGGACTTAAACATTTCAAAATGTTAGATGCATGTGACACAAAATTATTTTTTAAAATAACATTTATGTATATTGAAGCTAATTTTAAATTTTGTTTGTATTAGGTATCTGAACATTAAAAATTATATGGGCTAAATATTATTTGGTAAAATTTTACATAAAATTATCACTTTCTTAGATATTATGTCTCTAATAGAGTTCCTGATACAATTCTGAATACATTTAAATATGATGTCACTATTTTATTTTTCTGTAAAATTTCTAATTTAGCTTTACTTCCTAATATAGTGACTATCAATATATATTGCCACATCACAAAAGTCATTCTGAGTACCCAACAATATACCTAATAGATATTAGAACAAATTCTGTTAAAAAAAGGATATGTTCACTTACAATTTTATGTTGAAATTGTAAATACCTAAGCCCAAATAGTCTTACAGCTATGGTCTTTTTCTCCCTTAAATTTTTCTCTTGACAAATATTTTTATAAGTCAAAACTCATCAAACAGTTGTTTCTATGATTATTTTAATTATTTTAACAATTTCAGATACTAAAAACTTTTATATCTTCTCAATTTCAAACTTTGGTATTATAAATTTTCTTGATTAAAAGTAGGAGATCTTAAAATACACTTCAATTTCAGAAAGAACAAAACACTATTCAAAAATTTATAAATTAGAACACTATGCACATCTTTCCGATCTGCCCTTTTTGTTTTGGTAGGATAAATATAAATATGTTTTTGTTAAGTTTTGTTGTCATTACTTGAAATTTTACTGAAATTAAAAAAATTATTTGGTACCCCAGTAACTGGGTAATGTGATCACAAATTCTAAACTGATTTTGAACTAAATTTCAACCAAAATTTATACAAGTCACTAATAAAATTCATTAGGAAAGAAAATTGAGGTTTAGGTTAAATTAATACTTCAAATGCTAAAATATTTTTTAAGTTTTGATTAGTGGGCAGCAAAGAGACAAAGGCTATATGCAACATTTTTGAAGTTTTTTAAAAATTCAATATCAGTTACATTACAAATAATTCAAAGTTCGGATACCCTTCGAATATATATTTGTGCTTTTGACAACCACAGATTCAACTTGAATTAGAAGAATATTGCAGCTTGTTTTGATGCACTTATGAATTATGTACACACAGCACCAAATTGCAAGTATATTTTGTTCCTTACCATTTTTGTACAGTAAGAATATTGTTTCCTATGTCACTGAGCTCCATCAAAATTTGTACTTTTATTAGCATCACAAAAGCAAGTTGTTTTATCTTCAATGCTTATCTTTCAACTGAATTTATAATAGCATTCACAATGTTGCCAGATATTTTATTTTCAGTGGAAAGAACTTTCAAAAGTTCACTCCATGAAATAGAAGGGGGAAAAAAAAAAGCATCTAATAATTCTATTATAAACTGCATCATGTGACTATTACAGTTAACCTGTTTAGCACCATATTTTATTTTCTGTATTTATACAAGACAACTTGAAATGGAAATGACAAAAATTAATATATAACAGTTATTTGATCTAAACAAAAAATAATGCACCTTCTGTGTCTATACATAGGTTGCATTATTGTCCCAGGCACAGTGTACTTAAAATCATGACTCACTTTTGAACCATGTGCTAACTAGAAAAAAATCAGTATCATCAAGTGTTCAGGTTTTCAAACAGTCAATGATATGACTGTGACTGTCGTGTGCAATGCTAAATGTCCAAAAACATTTTGTGTAAGTTTATATTATACATCAATGTCTACAACAATGGAAAGTCAGTATCTTTTCATTAAACATGCACCTCTATTTTGTTCAGGTTGCTGCTGCTGAAGCAGTTTATTTACAAAATAATAAAAAGCATCATAATATAATTAAATGCCTGCATAGTTGTACCCCATTCACAAATAATCAAACAGCTGTAAAAAAAGTGTTCAAATTACTCTTTTACACATTCATTGGCAATATTGCTTAATCTCTATTTCATGAACATATTTTCAATGTACCTTTCAATATTTTACACTTTTTCTCTTAATGCAGCAAACTGACTGGTACACCAAAACCAGACAGCTTTCAAACACTTCCCTTACAACCACATAAGACCCAAAGTAGTTACCTCTTCTGAGCCACTCATGTGAAAGCATGCTATGTTTTGTCAGCACGAATCCTACATGCTACCCTTGAAAAGATGACTACTTAGAGTGTGTGTGAAAAGAGTCAGCAGAAGAGAGAGGAACTTCACATTTAACCCCATGGTAAAGTAAAAACATTGTTAACTGCACATTTGTTTCACACTTTAATAAATAAGATTATAGAGGAAGGTGAAATTAAAAAATGGACATTATGAAACTATCCCAAATCCCTTAATGCAGTTATTTTTGAACAAAAAAAGATAATTTGTTATTTCTCATGCAGATGAGAAGGATGTTCAGAAGTGAGTAGGTGGTCCACAGTAAGTAGATGGCTCTGCCCTGTAAGATCACTGGGGATACGTGTGGTATCTGCCCCAGTGCCCACCAGTCCCTTAAGGTCTTGCCTTCATCCCACAGTTGAAGCTGGCTAATGACATTTGAGCCTCAGGAAGAAAAGGAAAGGAAGTACAAAATAAGCAATTTCATTTAAGGAGTCAATACACATCATTTGTGCTTATATTTCACTTGGAAGAATACGAGTATAGTCCTGGACACCCTCGGCTGCAAGTAAGATTAAGAAATAGAGGCTGGGAAGTGTTGCAAGGAAACAATTACAAAGTCAGAACGTAAAACCAAGACTGTGCCAATTATAAGAACTACATTATCAAAAAAAGGAAGGAGAATTCTCACCAGCCAGGCCTCAGGACTACATTAGTTTAAATATTTGATTGGGCAGATGCATAAATATGCCCAAGGCCTCCTATAATATTTTCTTGAGGTTTAATGCAATAATTAAAAAAAGAAATATTTAAAAATGAAAAATTCAAGAGAAATACTAAACTAGGACACCATGACAACAAGGATAAACTGGGACAGTTTTGGGAAAACTTGAATATGTGGTCTCCCCAACTATTATGATTGACAGTAGAAAAAAAAACAACAAATTGATTTGGCACCTAATAAAGAGCTGGACTGTGCTAATTACTTTAAATCTGCAGTGTACTTTTTCTTTTCAATCATCCAAGCCTGTTATTATTATTAGCCTCAGTTTCTATATGAATAAAGTGAAAAGGTTGGCAAGCTTCTCAAAGGCCATGTAATCCATAAAAGTCTCTAAATCATGCTCTTTCCACCAGACCAAACTCTCTCTATTAATGAATAGGTTCTGAATAAGGATTTATCAGAAGATTGAAGTGTATTATGGAATTATTTCATGCTTTAAAATAATTTCCCCATAGAGAAACTATTGCTCTTTATTTTTCCTTTGAGTAATCTTAGTTCATGTTTTATTCCCTTTAATATTTAAGTCCCACTGATCTGGAAATGCATCTTGTTTTTTTGGTGTATATTGAGAAAATTCTCATGTAGTAACATACATAGAAACATATCAGGATGGTACTCATCTTATTGGACTAAATTCTCCCCACTGTTTCTAATATGATGTACTTAGATCTCAAACAATGATTGAAATATAATATTAGTAGGAATGGTAATTCGGGTATTCATATGTCTATTTTCATTATGACAAATGGGTAAAAAAATAGGTCTTTTAAAGAACATACTTCCTTTTAGTGGGATAGTCTGGTGATACATCAACACTACACCTATTACTAATCACTACATCATTTTGATTGTTCTCATCGCTCCCTCATCTCTATCCATGTAGTCTGTAACTAAATTCAAAGTTTTCTCAGCTATGGCTTGGAATAGTGGGAGTAAACTCCCAACCTGTTTTCTCATTTAAAACTTCAGCTCCATAAAATGTGTTCTATAAACTGTAGCCATACTGCTCTTTATAAAATGGAAATCCATTCATAGCCCTCCTCCTTTGAGTGTTTCTTGGATCCCTTTGCCAGGCTTCATAGGCTCTTCTCCATATGCCTTATGCTCCAGCCATGCTGTGCTGCTCACACATATTCTTCCAAGTACATGCCCTTAATCTGGAACACCCGTCTCCTTCTCAGTGATGTCACCTGGAAAATTCCTGCTCATCTTTCAAGTCTTACTTTCAACATTTCTCCCTCTGAGAAGCCTCCTCCAACTGCTCTGACAGAATGAGGTCCTTTTCTGTTCACATATACCTAGCAGACAGTACTCTTTGGTCATAGGACTGTTCACCTTGAATTACAATTATTATCATGAATAATTACTGAGTATTTATTAAACTCCAAACACCATACTAAGTATTGTATGAAATTACATATGTTGGGTTACATAATTCTCACATTAACCCAATGAGGTATGTTCTTTAATTCCCCCATTTTACCCATGAAGAGTGGGTTCAAGGGAAGCTGAGGGAACTGTCCAAAGTTAAATGATTAGTTAATCAAGCCAGGAAAGAAATGAAAGTCAGTGTACTTAAAGTTGTGTTTTTAGCTATTATGTAATTCTGCCTTCCTGATCAGACTGTGAGTTCTTGAGAATAAAGACAATGTAATATTTATAATCAGTCTCTAGCCTAGCAGAGTGCATAGCATACAATGCTTGCTTAATGAACACTTGCTGAATAAATAAATAAAATGCTTATCAAATCATGGTAAAATATGTTTTTAGAATAATAACTGGGAAACAAAGTAATTCACTTAATAAATGCTATTATAATAAATGTCACATCACTTAGATTATTTTATTCTCTGACTGCTTTACTTAAAAATTCTGTTAAGGGAGTTGTACTCTGAAAACTCTAGTTTTTATGTGCAAAGATTGTGAAAGCAAAGTGTTAGGTGATTATTCTGACAGAATTATCAAGGTGAGGGGATCCTGTGCCAACCTGCTACTCTACACTTCACACTTTCACATTCTCACTTATGAGTGGTACCAGGAGCACTTGAGCAGAGGACTGGGTTTCCTTCTAATGCTGTTTTGTGAACTGATAGTCTCGACCAGCAATTTTCAACCTTTTTCATCTCATGGCACATGTAAACTAACTACTAAAATGCTATGACACACCATAAAATATATTCTATTTTTTCCAATCTGAGGAAAAATAGATATAATTTTGATTTATTCACGCCAAACAGCTATGTTATGTTAGCTGTTGTCATGTTTTTTATTTGACAATCTAAGGGGAAAGAGGTCAGTGCCTGACTAAATAGTCAGGTACTGCATGTTTTAAAAATTTTTTTTGCAGTGCACTGATGTGCCATGGCACACTGGTTGGAAATTGCTGGTCTAGAAAGAGTAAGACTAAAACAACTGAAACACAAACACTGTTTTCACATCTTGATTTTTGAAAAAATTCCTTTCAACTGTATTTTTTTATATTTTGATTATTTTTTCTTTTAAAACAATTACCTCTGAAGTCACATGTATTATTTACATAATGAGAAGAGTTAGTATTTAGTAATTATATCCACAGCTGAAAAGTTTTCCAAATTCCATTTGGTATAAATTGAACTTCAGTGTGTTCAAACATGCTTTTTTAGTGTTCTAAGAACCTATTTTATAAGCAGGCACTTTAAAGGGATTCAAACGGTCCTCACCTAAAGGAGCTTTTCAATTACTGACTAGTAACGTGTTTTTAGAGATCTTTTTATTGTGTGAAACATAATGTTAAAGTTAGGATTGCTGAAAAATACTGAGGAGGGAGTGATAAATTCTTATAAAAGAAAAATCTCTGTACTGGGAAGTAACTCATCTAGGAACTAATGATGTAAGATTCAGTAGGTGGGGGACAGGTGGGAAGAGCACGCTAACAAAACTCCACCCATAATGGCAGAAAAGTGAGAAAGTTCAGGGTAAATTTGGGACAGGGAGAGAAACAAAGGTGTGATTAGAGTGTAGGTGAAATGTCAAGAAATTTGATACAAAAAGTACAGGCATTTAAGCTAATGAAGAAGTTGAGTGTGGGGGAAGAAGTTTGACAAATTGGTTTTATATGCTGAAGAAATGGAGATTCTTAAAAACTATAATTATGTATCATAATTGTATATATAGTTATGTTATTGAGAGGTAAGGTGCATGGTATACAAAATTTATTTTCACAATCATATAATTAAACATAAATATTCATCAACTATTATTGTCAAATCTGAATATTTGGCATAAGATTTTTTAGCATTACCATTTAAGCATGGCAGTGATCAATGTATAAGTATAAAACATGTTGTACTGTTCAAAATATTTTGTGTAGCAGATTTTCAGATTGTCTTCATCTTTTCTATTCTTACAGAATAAAACTGTTCCACCCCTGTGGCTGTGTAACTGAATGTTACATTAGTTTAATTTATATTTGTAAAAAAATAATACAAAATAACTTGGTTTGCTTTTTGTTGTTGTTACCGTTCTTATACAATTGAAATGTTAGAAAGGTCAAATGTAAATCATAGGTGTGTCCCAATAATTTTTTGGAAACTTAGTAAGTGGGAAACTACTTTCATAAATTGTATTAGTTTGGAAGACATAATAGCTTAAAGAGTCCTTTCCCTTTACCCTGCTACACTTGACTCCTTCAGCCTTTACTATTGCCCATTCGCTGGTCTCCTCTATTCGCCCATCCCCAGTGCCATCTCCCCCATGCACACCACCAGGCGGTGAGGCTAGCAGAACCATTGTTGCAAGTAGACTGCACTCCCAATGGTGGGAACAAAATGAACCAGGTGATTACAAGATAGCAATGAGGGGTTGCCCAGCACTGTGTTGTCCACTATTGTAGCTACTACTCACATGTGGGTATTTAAATTTAAATAACTTAAAATTAAGCAAATGAAAAATCAGTTCCTTAGCTGTACTAATCACATTTCAAGTGCTCAGTGGCCAGAGCTGGCAGACAGCTCAGACTTATGGAACATTTCCATCATTGCAGAAAGTTTTATTGGACAGTGTCATACTTCAATGTTAGACCTGACTATAGTCCTAAGTTGTTCATCTTTCATCAGTTACTTATTCTCTCTGGGCCTCCTTTTTCTTTATATAACATTATGATAAAAATAGTAACATTGGCCTTACTTACCTATGGGACCATACAAAGAAATGTTAGCTAAAATTTTTTTTAACATTGTATTAAAAATCACTGTAAAGTGTCACGTGTTATATTATTTTGGGATCTCCTGAGCCTGATAGGAGGTTTTGAATGCTCTACCAGTTTCTTTTTAGGTCTGCATCATCGCATCCTAAATGAAACATTTTTGATGCTATTATATGCAGGAGACCAGCGCAGTTTGATATGCTTTTTTTTTTTTTCATTCTCCCATTTGGAAAGGAAAGCATTTTAGCTAAATTGTGGACTCATATTTAACATTAAATAAATCTGCTGAGAAATGGCCAGAATGAGAATCTAACTCTAACAATAGTTGAACAGTATGTTGATGATCATTCTTTGAATAGGAACTTACCATAATGGTCTATACCATTATGATTCAAAGGCTGAATCAACATAAAATCTAATGTGTTTCTTTCCGTGGTGTTTACAGAAGCCTCTGCTTCATGACATGTGCATTTAGGTGAAATGCTTCTCTTGAATGCTTCTTAGGTGGAATGCCACAAACAAAGGTCATATGCAAATGATTGCTGAAATATCCTTAGCAGCACAAAACATTCAATTATATAATTTTCTGCCTTGCAGTGAATTCATTCCTTTTTTCTCCATAAAATGACATTTTATATTTTTTCCATAACATGTGTGATTCAGCAGCACAGATACTGGGATCAAATTACCAAGTTAGTCATTGTTCATATTGTGCATAGAGAGGATTCTGTGGTTCCTGTGTGTGGCTAAAGGAGGTTGGTCAACTAGTATTTATTCAGTGGCCAGAACACTCCACAGAGACCAGCAGTAATGTCCATAACAAGGCATAAGGAAGCAAATGAGGCTGCAGGCTTGTATGGTCTTATGGATTATAAAGGGTCAGGATATGTGAATTTAAGGGGTCATCAGAGTGTATATATTCAGGATATATTTCAGCTCAACATACGTTCATGTAGTCCTTCAAAGATAGTTTTAATGAAGGAACGTATAATAAAATGGACTTTTGCAATTTAAAGAAGCCATTTAGACTTTCTTAAGATCTCATTCTGAAAACCTATTTTCTGCCTAATTTTATGCTAGGAGCTTTTGATCTATTGTACTTACAGATGCAACACTACTGAACTTTGAAATTACTTTGAAGTTTGAGTTTAATTGATTTTTTACAATATGGCATTTGCTCTTTCAGTACCTCAAGAGGTAGGTTTCAACATCTTTGTTATCACATTTTTCTCTTTTTTTGTTCTAATAAACTGCAGAATGCAAACTAAAAGCCCAAGTCAAAAATTTTAGAGCAATGCATGTATCAAGCAAGCAATTCTAATTGCTCTATTAATATGACACCGTTTCTTGAACCCTTATAATCCCCTATTATGTAAGGGGTAAGTGATCCCTTATGAGCATATTACTGTTGTTGTTATTAATAACTGTTATTACTCTGAGGTTAGAGAGATTAACTGATACATTCTAACACAGCTTCTGATGGGTGTCGTTAGTAAAGAACTCCTGCATTCTGTGGCCAATATGACCTCTCCTCTCACATATTAGGCAGTACATTTTGATATTTGTACAGTTTTTAAATTTATAGTAGTCGTTTAACCAAGTCTATCTTTCATTTTGAAACTGATATGCTATAAAATTTCTCCAGGCAACTAGAAATCATCATGAAATGGATGTGAGTCTCTGTTTTTTCTATACATTAGCTTCAGAGTTAGCAGCAATTGCATAATCATCCATTTCCACCATTTCTTCTAACACATAAATGCTACTAATTCTAAAATTTGAAAGTCTCAGTCATACTGAGTATAGCCAATTTTCTATTGTACATAACCATCTCAATATATTGCTGTTACTCACTGATAACATTGACTGGTAAGGCTCATTTGGTTGGGCATCATCCCACAAAACAGAAGGTCACCGGTTGAATTCCTGGTCAGGGCACATACCCAGGCTGCAGGTTGGGTCCCAAGTCAGGGCACATATGAGATGGAACCAATCAATATTTCTCTCTCACACTGATGCTTCTCTCCCTCTCTTTGTCCCTTCCTTCCCCTGTCTCTAAAAATGAATACATAATTTTGTTTAAAAAATCATAGCTTCTTTTCTTTCTCCTGTGATCTTCTCATCAATTAATAATGTTCCACAAGGCTTCCAATTGAGAGCTCTTGGTGCCCTATGGGAATTCCTCTCTCTTACTCACCATGAAAAGTAGCATACTGCAGTGAAAATTGTGATACAAGAGGAATTAATAGATCTGGACATTGTGTCGATAGATATGGATTCAAATTCTGAGTGTATCTTTAACTGAGTGCATGCCCTTTCTTGTTTGGGGCCTCAGAAATCTCTTTCTAAGATGGAGATAACAAACCTTACCTGAAGAGTTTGTTGTAAATAATAACTATGAATAATCAATGTCAAATGCTTGTCACTTTAATAGTTTGGGGCAAAGAATAAATGTTCTCAAAATTGTGTGTGACCTGAAACAAGATACATTTGAGCTGCATCTTGGAGGTGAAATTGGTTGGTCACTACTAGGACTTCATGAAAAGTCTTTTTAGGAGAAAGGTTTTCCATTCTTATGAGGTTGTCTCATGATGGGGTAAGTAAGAGATTTACTTTGGTAAATGCAAAGAATATAGGGATACAGATGCTAAAGTTTAAACTGGAAAGATAAGGAGAGACCAGATTATAAAGTTTCTTCTATGGCAAATTTAGGATTTTGGATTATAGAGAACTAGTGAAGGTGTTTAAGCAAGAAATAAACATAACAAAGCTATGTGCACCTCTATGTGTATGTGTTTGGTTCAGAGTGAACTATTTTGACTCAAATTCCACATAGAATATGCGCTGGATTACAAAGAACTAAAAACAAAGGCTGCAATTCACTAGGATGTCTAGAATTTGCAAACAAATTAATCAATTATTTTAAGGACCAAACTGTTATGACCTCTTCAAACATTATTGTTATTGTTGTTTTTGTTAGTTATTTAATCTGGCCTCTTTACAAGGTTCTGGAAGACAATAAGAATATGATGGCATCCACATTACTGATGGAATCTCAGTCAAAGAAATGTTATCACCTGGAGCATTCTTAAACTTCTTTATTATTTCTTGCACTCTAATTGGACTAAGAATGTTTACATCTGGGGATTTCTTTGCACAGGTAGAGTCACTGAAGAATCTAACAACTTTATTAGTGAAGCATTCTTTGGCATTAAAGATCAATTGGACATACTGACTTTTTTAAACAAAGGAATAGGAAATACATGAGTACAAAAACAGTAAGGTGACTACATGTGAGATTGCATGCACAATTATGAAAAATGATTCCATTTTATTATGCCACTTGCCTTTTGCCATTTAATCCTTCCTCATGCATTAATTAATATTTTTATGTTCTTGCATGTTAAAGTTGATAGAAATCCCTATTTTGAGCATGTTTGGTCATTCTGTTGAAAACTTTTATTGAATTAACACTGATTAAACAACTTTATCAAAAACCATATTTACTTTACATGCCAGTGCCACCCATACAGAAGTAAATGCAAACTCGTCACTGGGACAGTCAAAAGACTAACACCTTCCCTTCTGACACAACTCCTCTACCTACCAATGCATACCATGGAGGCTACTCATCATGAAGTTTTACTTTTTAACCTCTGTGCCTTTGCAACTGTTAATTCCCTTTTCCTGGCATTCCTTTTATACTCTTTGCCTGGGGCACTCAGTATTCAAGGCTCTCCTTTAACTCTCAAACATAATTTCTGGTTTTTAAGTCTTTGTAACTACTGACTCTGCATTGGTGAAGTTTTGGTTAATTAATAGATTAATATAATCCATCTGTAATGCAGGAGTAGACCTGCTCTTACAGGTTAGAGGTGGTGATCACCAGGGCTACTCTCCTTTTATTAAAAAAAAGAAAACATATTCAGAGCTAAGGAATAAATAGTGAATAAATATTCTACTATATCTAAAACACCTCACTCCTATCTGCTTTCCCCCAACTACCAATAATATCAATGATTTGCATGTATGAAGGGTTTTTTTTTTAAAACAATTGTAGTTTTAAGGCCTAAGCTCTGGAGCTAGAAACAGAAAATTAGATCAGGTAGCCACTGACTTTCAAGTGTGAGCAACAGAAATCTTCACCCCCTGGAAGTGCCTCAGAGGTGCCTGGGAGAGTGGAAGGAGGATGGAAGCCAAAAGGATAGGTAGACAAGAAAAGAGGGGGCTTGGGACAACCCACACCATCTCAACCAGAGCAGTCCCATTTTATCTGTTTTATGTATTGGCCTTCTGTATAAGATTCCCTTTCAAGAAAGAAAGAAAACTGGTACTTTTATTTTAAAAAGTTGAAAATTATTGGTAAAAACATTCTGACTTCCCATATTAGTGGTTCAAAGTATGAGGGACTTTATTCCCCAATTCTTGAATCAGGGATTGATACTCAGAGCAGTTTGAGTCATGTACTGGTTTCTTTAATTAACTCCCAGGGTGGTTCACAAAAGACAGATGGCTACAATGTCAGCGCTGTGGCTAAGGATGGCATGCTGATTCCAGTTCACACAATTCTAACAATGACCAGAAACATAATTTTACCCATGACAGTAAAAAATTAAACTTTAATAAAATTTTCCTCTTTTACACATTTGGAGAAAACATGCTGTTTCTTTGTTAACTTAGGTATAACCTGGGTGGGCACATAGTCCAAGTCTAGAAGAAATCAAAAAGTTCTTAGAGGTTTTGACTACTACATGCAACAAACACATTTCTTTTGTCATGACCATTCTGTCTCCTATGCCTTGCCCAGCTAATATGCACACACTTTTAAAAATTTTTTATTATCACTATTATGAAAAGGCTTATATCCAAAAGAAAACATAAAGTCAAGAAATAGTTATCAGTTTCTGATTTTATGCAAAATATTAGGTCTCAAAGGAATAAAGTTAATCATGGAAATCATTCAAAGAGCAGAATAAAAGGGGAAATAAAACTTTAAACTAAGGAATATAATACAAAGAAGAAAAAAGAACAACAAAGGCAAGTGCAAATAAAGTGTAATTTCAGGGGAAAAGGGGAAGGGTTTGCAGGAACAAGTATAAAGGACACATGGACAAAAACAAGGGGGATGGAAACACGGGAGGGATGTGGGGGGTTGGGGGGGCTAGGCTGGGAGTAAAAGGCAGAAAACTGTACTTGAACAACAATTAAAATAAATTAAAAAAAAAACACAAAAAAAGGAAGAATGATTACTTGCAGTTGGGGCAAGCCAGGGGAAACAAAACATGTCCACCTGCTCATTTTATTTCTGGAATGACATTATTCTGTGCCCAGCTAAACAATCGAGCACAAAATCAGTTCATTCCTCTCCTTACTGCCTAGATTGATGACTGACATGCAAGTCCCTATGAGATGTATGAGCAATCTCTGGCCACTATGATTAGGGTTTTATAATAAAAATACAATGAATAAGGAATCAGATATCAATATAAATCTGAGTGCTTTGCAGGGAGAACTTCCCTTCTTCCCTTCATCCATGAACTCACATTCTTCCTACTGTTTCCAGTCATGGTTGTGATTTTCTAAAACAGTGTGCTCCATCAAGACTTCCAGCCAAGATGGTGGCATAGGTAGATACACTTTGCCTCCTTGTACAACCAAAAGAAGGATGACAAATTTAAAAACAAAAAACTACCAGAACTGCCAGAAAATTGAACTGTATGGAAGTCCAGCAACAAAGGAGTTAAAGAAGAGACATTCATCCAGACTTGTGTGCTGAGACAAAAAAAATATGGCCCAAGTTGAAACAGCATATCAAAACTCTAGGAAAACAACTAAGTGATGAAGAGATAGCCAGCTTATCAGATGCATAGTTCAAAACACTAGTAACTAGGATGCTCATAGAAATGGTTGAGTATGATAGCAAAATAGAGGAAAAATGGAAGGCTATGCAAAGTAAAATAGAGAAAAATGTACAAGGAACCAATAGTGAAGTGAAGGAAACCAGGACTCAAATCAATGATTTATAGCAGAAGGAAGAAATAAACAGTCAACCAGAGCAGAATGGAGAAACAAGAATCCAAAAAAGTGAGGAGAGGCTTAGGAACCTGTGGGACAACTTTAAACATTCCAACATCTGAATTATAGGGGTGTCAGAAGGAGAAGAAGAACAAGAAATTGAAAACTTATTTGAAAAAATAAGGGTAATCTGGCAAAGGAACTAGACTTCCAGGAAGTCCAGGAAGCTCAGAGAGTCCCAAAGAGGTTGGATCCATGGAAGCATGCACCAAAGCACATCATAATGACATTACCCAAGATTGAAGATGAGAGAATCTTAGAAACAGCAAGAGAGAATGAGAGAGTTATGTACAAAGGAGTTTCCATAAGACTGTCAGCTTATTTCCCAAAAGAAATCTTACTGGCAAGAAGGGGCTAGAAAGAAGTATTCAAAGTTGTGAAAGGCAAGAGCCTACCTCCAAGATTACTCTGTCCAGCAAAACTTTCATTTAGGATGGAAGAGCAGATAAAGTGCTTCTCAGATAAGGTCAAGTTAAAGGAGTTCATCATCACCAAGCCCTTATTATATGAAATGTTAAAGAGATTTATCTAACAAAAAGATCAAAACTATGAACAGTAAAATGACAACAAACTCACAACTATCAACAAGTTGATAAAACAAAACAAAACAAAAAAAACAAATGAAGGAAACAACTAGAACAGGAAAAGAATCACAGAAAGGGAGATCACATGGAGGGTTATCAGTGTGGAGGAGGTGAGGGGAGAAAAGGGAAAAGGTACAGGGAATAAGAAGCATAAATTGTAGGTACAAAATAGACAGGGAGAGGTTCAGAATAGTATAGGAAATGTAGAAGCCAAAGAACTTATATGTATGACCCATGGATATAAACTAAAGGGGGACAATGCTGGTTAAAGGGGTATGCAGGGCAGAGGGGAATAAAGGGGAAAAAATGGGAAAACTGTAATAGCATAATCAATAAAACATACTAAAAATTAAAAAATAAAACTTTGTGTTCATTCAGCTCTGAATTTCTTTGATTAACCTAATCATCACATTGTATTATTGCTGCTGGTTCACTACATCTCCTCTATTACTGTAAACACTTTGAGGGAAATACTTTGTCTACTTGATCTCCATCACATCCGCACTGTGTATCCCAGTTTTACTAAGCAAATATTTTTTAAATGAACAAATTTTTCCATGCTAGGTATAATCATGAATATTATCTTCTATTCCCACCTTGCTGAGTGTTTTTATCATAAATGGATGCTGGATTTTATCAAATGCTTTTTTTAGCATCTATTGAAATGATCATGAAGTTTTTGTCCATTTTGTTTATGTAATGTGTTACATTTATTGATTTACAAATATTGTACCATCCTTACATCCCGGAGATGAATCCCACTTGGTCATGACATATTATCTTTTAAATGTATTGTGAAATCTGGATTGTCAATATTTTGTTGAGGATTTTAGCATTTATGTTGATCAGAGACATTGTGCTGCAGTTTTCTTTCTTTGTTGTGTCTTTACCTCATTTTGGAATTAAGATGATACTGGCCTTATAAAAAGATTTTGGACGTCTTACCTCTTCTTGAATTTTTTGGAATAGATTGAGAAAGATAGGAGTTAGTTCTTCTTTAAATGTTTGGTAACATTCCTATTTGAAGAAATATTTTAAGTAATTGAACAGACCAATGGCTGAGCCTGACTGTAACATGGACAGTTTATGAAGTAACATGGACAGGTTAGTTATTATAAGATACCAAATATAAAATTGTAAGAAGGCTCCAACTTTTAGTTTAAAGACATTTAAGGCTAAACTTAAGAATACCTTTAAAATGCTGTATACTGTTTTTAATAAAAAGTTTAATATTTTTAAATAAAAGTTTAAATGTTAATTACTTATCAGTGACCTCTCTGAATTGCCCACTTGGAAGGCTTGTCTCTGAGGGAATGTAAAAGAATCTCAAAAAATATGTTTTTCCAAATAAAACACATTTGGAAAAAGGTCATCAACATGATTTACAGACATGTGGGCCAGACAAGTAGATAAGTAATTGCAAATTAAAGGTTAACAGTTTGGTAGTCTTTAATGAAAGCCTTTTCAGCATTTTGGTGACACCAGGTTTTAAAGACTTTTATCTACCAAATCAATAGGGCACTGAAACTTCCATATAGCACTGTTTTTATTAGAGTGAATTTCAATTTGGAGTAAGCCAATGTGATTTAAAAATATCAGTAACTTCAGAAAATATCTGGAGAGTACAAGATATTTATAAACAAAGAATCTTGTTTATTTATTTTTTTATTATTGACACTATTACAGATGTCACCAATATCCCCCACCTTTGTCACCCTCCACCCAGCCCCCAACCCCTGGCCTTTACCACATTGTTGTGGGCTATGCATATATATATATGCATATATGTATTTTTTTCCTTTGGCTAATCTCTTCCAGTCCCCACCACCACCCTCCCTTCTGAGATCTGTCAGTTTGTTCCATGCTTCCATGCCTTTGGTTTTATTTTGTTTGTCAGTTTATTTTGTTCATTAGATTCCACATATGAGTGAGAGCTTATTTAGCTTAGCACAATCTTCTCCAGGTCCATCTATGCTGTTACAAAGGGTAAGAGTCCCTTCTTTTGTATAGCCGCATAGTATTCTATTGTGTAAATATACCACTTCTTTTTTATATACTCATCAACTGATGGGTACTTGCACTGTTTTAAGATCTTGGCTGTTGTAAATAATGCTTCTATGAATACAGGGGTGTATATATTCAACAAAGAATCATTTTTTAAATCACTGTAATGCCATGACCTAAATATAACACCACTTAACATGTTGTTACATATACACCTATTTCTCTTTCTTTTTATAATTATCCTGGGCATAGTTATAAAACCTGTTTCTTATTATTTATATATTGATATTAATTTTTATTACTAATAGACCAGAACAATAGTAATAATAGCAAGCAGGATCAACTGCTGACTATATGCAAAGAACTATGCTAAGCATCACTTACACATATTATGGATATTTCTATGTCACTAAATGTATGTGTATATATTTTAATTTTTAGCTTCCATATAGTATGTAAATATGATATTACATGACTATATCATAATTATTGCTAGGCATTTATGTTATTTCCAACTATTCTAGTGTATATATGTGTGTGTGTTTATATATATATATGATTTTTGCATAGTCAAACCTTTTATGCATCTTAAAACATTACTTTGAGATAAATTGTTGTATTATTCCTTAAACAAAACATTTACCTATTCCACTAAAACATCATTATTGTGCTGTTGTATCAGAAGGGTAGAGAGAAATGGTGAGGTTTTGATATGGATAGGTGAGTTATCATCCAGTAGTCTTGTCCTAGTTTACCTTCCCATTGATCATGATATTTCTTTCCCTACATCCATGCTGACAATGATATCATTATGTATCAATCTTTGATGAGGTTAGTAAGCCTTGAAGATGATCCAGGTGAATTTATTTGATCCAGGAGACATGGAATGATTATTCTCTCTCTTGATAGGTGGATCAACATCTTTGAACATCTTAATAGGTGGCCCGAGTAGTGTGCCTTCACAGTATACCTAATGTTATACTCTGAACCGTAAAAAAGGCTGAAAGTATTTCAGCATACTTTCCACATATACATACCTAACAAGTGACAATGTAAAAAGATATAAGGACATTTATCATCCAAATGTTATATAACATTGTACACAATGTAATTCTTGGGTTATAACATAGAACCTGTTCAGGGGATAAAAACAACAGCAATAACAACTGCAATGGCTAAGAATTTACACATTTTTGCCTTTGCTCCTGCTTTTTCCTTAACTTGGTGTTACAGGGCTGCTTTAGGTTTCTTACTTCCCTATTTACATTCTGCTAATCATTGGGATCTAGATCAAATGCCTGACCTACTTTGGAGCTTTCTTGATCTTCCCTAATTAGAATTGACCTTTGTTTTTCCTTTTGGTTTCCCAATATATTCTTTCTCTCTCTGTTCATTTATTTTTTTAATTTGGTATACTTCATAGTTAATAAGGTTATTTCTCCCATTTTGATGCATATTCCTGAAGGTGGGCTATACATTACTTACCCATGCTGTACAATCATAACTCAATATCACAGTGCCTGTCAAAACACATACTTTCAAATATTTGTTGAATGAATAGGCACAATGTTTATTTTCAGTAATTCTTGTACCTTATAATATTCTAAAACCTTTGAAGAATTATTTTTTCCTTTATATTGAATTTATTGGGGTGTCACTGGTTAACAAAATTATACAGGTTTCAGGTGCACAATTCCACAACTCATTATCTGTACACCTAAAATAAGCAGTTACTTTCAGGAAATATTTTATTTTGTTCTTTGAAAGGACTCAACATATCTATAGCATGTATAAGGGCATTTTTCTCCATTCTATCATTAGAATAAAATCCCCCCATTTTGATATAGTTGAAATAAATTTTCACAGCTAAAATTGAGAAAATTGTATACCACATTCCAACCTTTTCTTGTTTTTAGAAAAAACTACCACCATTTCAATTTATCCATAACTGAAATGGTCCTTATGGCTACTTCCTTTTGTTCTCTACCTTCAAGGACTTAGGGATATGATATGAAATTATATTTTAGGGTCAACTAATCCAAGTTGTATATTTTCCTTTAATAATGTGCCAAGTTATTAATCCTTTCTTTCTTTTTGCCTGAGTTAAAACAGGCAATCTTTCTTTAGTATGTCTTATTTTCTTTGGGCTTAAAAAACATAGACAGTAGTAAAGTTTGGGGGAAATGACAGTTTCTTGTCTGTGTCTAACAACTTTATTTAGTTGTTTATATTTTAATTTATTTCATTAAAATATCACTCTGACCCAAACTAATATTCTTGTCATTTAAACAAAACAGAAGTGGATGAGAATAATGCATATATCACTTACACATATAGATTCAGTCCAGATGAAGTGGGGAAATTTTTTCTCATTTTTATTCTTTTTGGAGCTTCTCTTAGATTATTTATATTGGATTGGAAGACATGTATAGTGCATGCTAGCAAATGATTAATACACTTAATTTCCTATAAATTTCCTATAAATTTGTAATTTAATTTCCTATAAATTTCCTATAAATTTGTAATTTAATTTCCTATAAATTTGTAATGCATTTAAAAATAATTTTTGAGGTCTCATTGACAAATATAGGTTAACTTTGTCTGGTCATAAATACTTGTTGATAAAGAGAGGAGAGGCTAAAACCACAAAAAGGAACATTAATGAACCCAAATTATGTTGCCAGACTCATTATTAATTTTAAGTAGAGCACTAGCTAAAGCAAAAACTTTTCTTGATAAGTTAGAATCATCTCAGATTTTTTATTTTGTTTTGATTATACATAGGAAAATCTGAGTATGAATATTCTAACTGAATTTGTATAACACCAGTATTTAGTTCATGTTAAATAACAGTTAAAGATGAGTGGTAAAGTAAATTGTATTTTATTGCTTCCTTTCTTTAAATCTTCCTTTACAAAGCATCTCTTTCATTACTTGTTCTATTAATGAGTAATTAACAGTTACAGTATTATTTTAAAAGCATAATTGAGTATGTACTCATTGTTAGGTTTTAGTTCTACATGCATACCTATGGAAGTAGAAATCAAACCAATAATCCAGAACCAAGGACCTGTTAAAGGTAGGCTGTAGAGCCTAATTTTTGAGCTACAACTATGCCATGTATTGTCCCAATTTCACATGATGAAATTGAAATTAAAACTGTTTATTTACTTAATCCCCCCTTTTTTGTCTACGGAAAGAGCTAGGGTATAAAGTTAAGTTTGTCTGACACTAGATCTTACACGCAGCAGTAAATGTTCATTCCTAAGAAATACACTCTAAATACATGTATATAACATAGGTACACACCTCTAGTTAACATTTAGGGAAAGAATTTCTCCATCCACAACTCTTAATATCCTTTTACTGCAATCTATGCATCTACAAAGGCACATGCTAGCAAATGGCCTAAATTTTAAAATTATATTGATGTATGTTAAACAGAAACATTAAAACAAATTAATAGGCCTGCATTTGAAATGTTTAATTCAACCTTTGAACTCTGTATTTATTGAGCCATACATAGCTTATCAGCCATCTGGAGGAGCCTTTCCTGTGTGTTTTGGCAGAGCCCACACTTAGGTGTCATTTTTTCACTATTGGTAGATTTGGAAAACAGGTACTGATCAAACACTTGAGTGAATCGATGGATCTCTTAAATGCTTTAGATTTTATTGTGTGTTACACGTCACTGAGTTAGCTCTAAGTCCTGGCAACCCTGTGAATGAGAAATGTCCACACTGTCCTCTCCCCAGGAGCCCTGCTCTGCTCCTATAGACTCCTGCCTATGGCTTCTTCTATGGAGTCAATCCATCTCATATCTGGCCCTCCTCTTTTCCTGCTGCCTTCTTTTTCTCACAGTACTATTATCTTTTCCAAAGAACCCTGCTTTCTCATGAGGTGTCTGAAGTAGGACAACTTCAATTTTGTTATTTTTGCCTTTAGCAATGTTTCAGGCTTGATGTGCTCTGGGACTCACCTGTTCATTTTTCCAGTGGTTCAGGCTATCCGCAGACCTCTCCTCCAACACTGCCCAACTTTAATCACAGTAAAGTCACCTTTCTTTAGAAACATAATGTGTGAAGTACGTTGTGAGTACATAGATGGAACTTGGTACACTTGTGGACTCAGCCTCCTCTCAACGACTCTTTTTGGCGTTATAGTTGACTGCAGCCTACAGTATGAAATCTCTACTATAGCCTATTCTCATTTCAGAGATGAAGTAACTATGCCCAAGAAGGGAAGTTAGTCATTTGCCATTGTACAAATTGTAAATACACTACTATAATTAGAATTCAGAATTGCTTAATTTTGGTCCTCCATGCTTTCCCCCACACTAAAATTTCTTATCATGTTTGCTCAAGGCCTATTTGAGAATTGGGTGGATTGTTAGCCCAGAAAAATGTGCATGTGTGCATCCATGCGAAATGTATTACATTGTCCAAATAGGGTTCACAGAATTGTCAGAGGATACTCACAAGCCCCAGATATTAACACTTGTGAAAATGATCATCTTCATTTCTATGTTAAAATCAAGTAGTCTGAGGGGCAGAGTCACAGTGGGCTTCCAGAAGCTGATTCTGAAATCCCAATGATTGACAGAAGTTTTTAGATAATATTTTTAAAAATAGTTCCTCAATTTTCAACAAGAAATACTTGATATAATGTGTATTTAGTAGAGGCTATATTTGAGCAACAAACAATGTCTCTTGAGAATGTTTTTAGGCTACAAAACTCTAAAATTTTTTAAAAGGAAAAAACAATCTAAATCTCACTCTTATTACACACATACACACACAAGCAAAACAAGAGAAAATGAAGAATAAAAAATCTTTGCTGCTTAACTTTGTGGTGTTTTAAAAAGTAAGGCCTGCCATTAGTTAGAAAAATGACAGGGAAGTTAATAATGCGGCTCATAAATATGGAGGAGCATGATCCTCCTCTAGAGACAGTGCCTACCAATTCCTGTGGATTCTGGTTGCCAGGAGACAAAGTTTGGCCCATTTAAATTAAGTTCAGTGGTCTAACAAATGCCACATTTATGATAAAATGCTAAGTCTTTTGTGGTAGAAAAATTTCTATTTAAAATATGTAGGCCTTTTAAAATGTAATCTTCTTTCTAAATAATGACAAATATGTGCAACTTTCAAATTGAGATTCTTTCTTTCTTTTTTAGAGTTAGAATTCACATTGCAAATTCTAAATAATGATGCCTTCTCCCAGATAGTCAAAACAATCTAACATTGAGGTCTTATTCTACAATACATTCTTGCTGCCAAAAATTCTGAAGGCTTTCATTTTCAATCCTGGGGTATTTGGCTGTGTGCAAATAACTGCCAGTAGAATTGGGGTAGGGCCAACAGGAGGACAGAGCTTTCTGTGCAACTACTGACTTCCTTCCTTTTGGTACATCTTCAGTCCTTGTGCATTCAGATAAGTTCTTCCAAACCACTGAGGGATAAAGAGAACTTCATCCATCATGGGGCTGACAGTGAATTAGTATAGTGTGCATTAAAGCTTTAGTCTTCTGAAAAGAAAGGCTAAAAGAAAGACTACAAGAAATGGATCATCATTTTAGTGTAAATAGTTTAAATATGTAAGTATGAATATTTAACTGTTAATTAAATATTAAGTAGTTGAAATGTAATTACTAAATATTTAATTTATCTATTTGATATAGAAGAGTTAGATTAATTTATTCATTGGAGATGTTTTGCTGAGTGACTACCATGGGTAAAGAACCATTCTAGGCCTGGGATCAATGGTGAACAGAGCACGGAGCTGCTCTCATGGGACTTACATTTTGGTGGGCTCTAGATTGAGGTCCTTAAAGTAGGTTGCTCTAGGATTTATGTGTTAACCCATAGCCTTATGTTACTTTAGAAAATCTGTACAAGATAGCTTGAAAAACTATTTCAGAGGATAACTATTGACATTTCCTCCCTTCTTCCTTCCCTCCCCCCTCTTCTTCTTATCACTACTATATAGCTTTTGATCTGAACACAATTAGAGATTAATAATTTTAATTCTATCAAGAATAAGTGGTAGTAGCCATAACCAGTGCTCTAAATGTTATAATTGTCAATTATTTTACCTTTTGAAAAATGTGGACATTCTCCTTTTTATAAAAGCCTAATCTTTTTAAGCCATTATAAATCTTATTGAAGAAACCTTGATTATCTGAATATTTTCTTACCCTTACCCAAACAACAAGACCAATTAAAGAAAGTAATCACCTCCTTTTTTGTTTTATACAAATTTTCAATGAACAATTCAATAAACTGCTTTTTAAATTAAATGTATTGGGGTGACATTGGTTAATAAAATTATATAGGTTTCAAGTGGTTAATTGTGATATACCATCTGTATATTGCATTGTGTGTTTACCACCCAGAGTCAAATCTCCTTTTGTTACCATATATTTGACCCCCTTTACTCTTTTGTACCCCCCACCTCTCTTTGCCTCTGGTAATCACCATACTGTTGTCTGTGGCTATGAGTGGACAGATCTTGAGAATATCTCACTAGTCAACAGAAAAAGTCAATAAAAGGTCTCTTACTTGCCATTTATTTTTCATTTTGCCATGGGAACTAAGCAGCTTATTATAATTTTATTGTTTAACATTTGAGAAAATAAAAAATAATAAATGTTTCTAAGAAAAAGGAAAATTATTTCTCTTGTCCTTTTGAGGTGGGTGTTATTGACCTTTTGAAATTCACTATGCAGTTTTTCACATCATGTTTGAAGTAAACCAGTAAAATGCAAGTGGAGTATGAATCCTACCTTGGGATTCAGTGAAATAGGGCAACAAGATGCATACTGAGGCCCAGAATTAGCCTTAGCATCCCCACTGCCACTCTCTGGTCTGAGCTGCCATGACCTTTCGCCTGTATTATTCTAATCGTTCTCCCTCTTTCTGCCTCTGGCTTCTGGCAGTGTATTCTCAATACAGCTGCTAGGTGGTCCTTCTAAATTGTCAGACATGTCATTTAGTTGCTCAAAGTTTCCTGGTTTATTATCTGTCACTCCTCAAAAGAATATAGGCTCCATTAAGACAGAAAATTTTATGTGCTTGATCACTACTATGTCCTCAGCACTTGGAAGAATACTTGAGGTACAATGAGAACTTTCCAGAAAAAGTCCAGCCATTGCTAATATAACAAGAACGGTTTGCATGACATTGATGTAACCTAGCAGGCAAGGAGAGTGGACTGGAATGACTATTCATGAATAATGATGACTTCATTGTACTAGTCACTGGGGGTGGTAGACAACCTTGAGTGAGCATGTGTACTGTGTGGCCCTCACATTCAAAATGACTGAGCAAGTAGTGCAATGGATCTGCACCAAATTTTGCATTAAGTTTGAACACTCCTTTATGGAAACTCTTTGGATGATGCAGAAGGCTTTTGGGGACTATGCAATGAGTGTGGCACAAAGCTTCAAAGATGGCCAAGGATTTGTGGAAAGTGATCCACATTCTGGAAGGCCTGCAACAAACAAAACACTTGAGAATGTTGAACATGCATGACTATAGTCAACAAAGATTAGTAAGTGACAGTGAGAGAACTAGAAACTGATCTGGGGATTCCAAAACTACTGAGTCCAAAATTCTGACACAGGACCTTGACATTAAACATGTCACAGCAAAATTTGTTCCATAGCTTCTGCTACCAGAGCAAAAGGAACATGGTGCTGCAGTTGCTAACTTGATTCAAACCACTACCAATGAAGCAAATTTCCTCAAGGAGGTCATAACCCCAGATGAATCATGGATCTACAGCTATGATCTGGAAACAAAGGCCCAGTCTTCCCAATGGAAGTCACCTTGTTCCCCACACCTGAAGGAAGTATGACAAAGTCACAGCAATATCAAGACCATGTTGACTGTTTCTTGATTGGGAAGGTGTTGTCCATCATGAGTACACCCCTTCAGGCCAAAAAATTAATAAGGTGTACTACCTCAGAGTTTTTTCATGGTTGACAAATGCAATATGATAAAAACAGCCACAACTATGAGCAACTGGTGATTTACAGCTTCATCACTGACAAGGCCTGCACTCATGCATCACATCTCATGCAGAATTTTTTGGTGAAACATCAAATCACCCAGGTGACTTAGCCCCCATGCAGCCCATATTTGACACTCTGTGACTTCTGGCTTTCCTCAAAAATAAAATCACCTTTGAAAGGGACAGAATTTCAGATTATTGATGAGATTCAGGAAAATACAACAGGGAAGCTAATGGCAATTCCAACAAAGGATTTTGCAGAGTGTTTTTAGCAGTGGAAGAAAAGAACCTATGCACCCCCATGTTCATAGCAGCACAATTTACAATAGCCAAGTGCTGGAAGCAACCTAGGTGCCCATCAGTAAATGAGTGGATAAAAAAACTATGGCACATTTATGCAATGGAATTCTATGCAGCAGAAAGAAAGAAGGGGCTCCTACCCTTTGTGACAGCATGGATGGAACTGGAAAGCATTATGCTAAGTGAATTAAGCAAGGCAGTGAAAGACAAATACCATATGATCTCACCTTTAACAGGAACCTGTCAACAAAACAAAGAAACAAGCAAAATATAACCAAAGACACTGAAATAGAAAACAGACTGACAGTGACCAGAGGGGAGAGGGGAGGGAATTTCAGGTGAAAGGGGGAAGGGTTTGGAGGAACAAATATAAAGGACACATGGACAAAAACAAGGGGGATAGAAATGGGAGGGAGGTGGGGAGGGCTGGGGTTTTGGGCTGGTATGGGAGTAAAAGGCAGAAAACTGTACTTGAACAACAATTAAAATAAAAAATAAACAGTGGAAGAGACACTAGGAGAACTGTGAGGTTTCAAGGTGCCTTCTTTGAAGGAGACTGAGGCCTCATTGTCCTATGTACAATGTTTCTTGTATCTTGAATGCTCTTCAATAAATGTGTCTATTTGTCATATTATGTAGTTGGATACCTTCTAGACCAAACTCATATAGAACAAGGAGAGAAATTGTATTTTAAGCCAAATTAGATATGGAATTATGGAAGAAGGGCTAACCAGTGGGAACTCTAGTCAGTGATGGATGCAGATTCTATTAGAAGTACAGGTCTCACATAGGAATGGAGGAGAAAAAACATCCTGAGGTCTCTCTTCTATGCCCCTCATTCCTATTTCCAATCATTAACCAAACCCAGCTAGAAGCCAGACAAGAAGGGATCCCAGTTTCTGTACTCCTCGGTGTTAGCCTTTTTTGGCACAGAGTAGACCAGAGAATTATAGAGTCTGGGTCTGAAGAGGATGGAGATCGGGAGGCATAGGAGATAATCACCACAGGATGTAATTATGCCTCTGATTTCCTCATTGATCAGACCACACATAGGTGACTATTTAATTCTGGGCACCACCTGCTAACAGGGTCATTCACAGACTAAAGGACACAAGCTAATTAAATATACATAATTGTGAGTATAGGAATTAGAATTTCTAACCTTGAGAATATATGATTTGAGAGAATATATAGAACTGACTACATAATTTGCAAGGCCCATTTCAAAATGAAGATATAAGAGCATTGTTCAAAAGTGATTAAAACTAACAGGTCAGTGACAGTGAAGGGGTAAACCAAGGGTGCTGCCTTCTAGGTCCCACTCTCAGGTTGTGTGCCCATAGAGGCAGCCCTAAGGACATGTCAGCCTGTGTCTGACATTTAAAGGTCTGGCATGTGGATGATGAGGTCAATGGATAAAGCTTAGCCTGTGTCTGAAGACAGTAAAAACCACATCAAAAGAAGGACAATTTATCAAGTGTTCTTTGCTTTTTTGTTTTTTTAATAAGTTGATCTGTTTGATAACATAATGTCTTTCCTATAGCTGGCATTGTTTGTGCTGCATTTAGCTATCATCTGTCAGCAATACTATAGAAAGGATTTCATGTTAGGCAAGATGTTGGAGAAATTAATAATATGGATGTTTTCAGTTCTAAGGATTATATGACATTGTACAGAAACATAGGACAAATGCTTAGAGGGCAAATGCCAGCCTTTGACAGTAGTGGAGTCAACTTAAAAACACATGATCAGAATCAGAGCTTACAGATTTCCAACCTAAAGTTATTTCTATGAAATAGGATGGAGTAAAGAAGTTTCTTAGGGTTAGTCAGACCCTTTTTGAAAATAATAAACTTGTATTTGTTTCATGACAGTGAATTGTTAGTAAAGCATTATTATTATTTTCTTTATACCTAAGAACTGTATAGTTTAATATGTATTAATGCAAAAAAATCTACTGAAGCACAGAATTGTGACTTGGGCTTCACTTTCGGGCACTTTCCTCTCTTCACTGTGGCCCCTTTCTCAAACTGACACGTGCTCCTCTGAGCCTTACCAGCACTGCGCTTTGCACCCCAGCTGGTAGGTGCTGCCATTGTAGCTGGTTTATAGTGAGAAAGTAAACAAAGTTTAACTGATATAACAAGGAATTTATTGTTACTAAATAATGCATATTTGTAGGTTCCCCACCACTGTCTTTAACAAGAGACTTTTGTTTTTCTCCCAAAACAAAATTGTGCCCACACCCCAAAAGCATGAAAAAATACAGGTAAAATCATTGTCTGTGATGTGAGTATAAAGCATCCAGAGCCCCACAAATTCACCAGTTCCTCACATCTAATTTTAACTTATGAGACGACACAATGTGTAAAACAATAATCTAGTTCAACCTCCTCAACGTACAAGTAAGGAAACACAGCCCAGATAGATTTGGTAGCTCATTTAATACCACATAGCTTATTAGAAGTAGAACCAGGAAAACATAAGGCTCTGAACATCACTACTTTTTAAAGTACAGTATTCTACCTGGACTAAATAAAGCCCTGTTGATCTATGAATGCACTAACCACTCTGACAATCATATGGATAGAAAACTTTAGAGCATTCTAACAGTGAGGAAAAACTTTACCTTTGAGTCCAAAAATCTACATGCTTTCAAATTTGTTTTAATCATACCTGGATTGTTTCATTATTTTTTTTCAGTAGGAAATGAACAAGAAACACAAAATAGATAAGTAAATAAAGATAAAGATACAGAACCCACACAAGCTATGTAGTTACAGTGCTGTGTAGGCAAAGGACTTGCTAATTTTTTTCCCCCTTAGGACTCCTCAGGAGTCCAGGCAGTTATTCCTGTGCCTGGAGCTGAGCTGTGCACACCATGGGGTCCAGACCATTTTCATTGTTACTAGACTCTATATGGTAGATTTTAATCTTTTTTATCTTTTTGAGGGCAGGTGAGTCATATGGAAAATTCAAGAAGTGACTAGGAAAAAATATGTTTCTATTTACAAAGAAACCATTTTGTTCCAAATATGATATGGTGTATTTACTTGTTATTTTAGGATATTTGCTCATTCCAGTATAAGATTTAATCCTTAGGAGTCAGGGGGACTTTGAATTTCTTTTTCCCCATTCTGTAGTTACAAAAAAGGACGGAGCCCAGAAATCCCAATTCTTTCATATATTTCAGGTTACATGGAAGTTTAGGACTTTTATTTGAAATGGAAATGGAACATGTTCTGCATTTCATGTTTTAGAGTGCAGAGCCCATTTATGCAGTTATATATTTATGTGCATATGTGTAGCTATTTCAGTTGAGTTTTGCTTAAAATGGTCTCTGCTGATTTGTCATGTTTTTGTGTTAACTGCCATTGATTCAAATGGCATAGGTGCTAATGTTTCTCTTTGTCTGTTTCACAATTTTAGACATGTTTATGAGGAATTGGTTTAAGCTTTTGTTTAACTCATACCCTCTTCACAATCTCAGTTGAAGGAAAAGCCAATCTCAACTACACCCACAAGAATGTAAAACAGTGTAGCTGCCATGGAAACAATTTGGCGGTACCTCAAAAAGTTAAACATAGAGTTACCATATGACTCTAAAATTCAACCTCTAGGTATATACCCAAAAGTATTAAAAACAGGAACTAAAAAGGATACATGCACACCACTATTTGTAAAAGCATTATTTTATAATAGCTACATGAATGGATAAACCCAATGTGGTATTTCTATACAATGGCATATCATTCAGCCATAAAAGATGAAGTTCTGATCCATGCTACAACACAGATGAATCTTGAAAACATTATGCTAAGATAAATAACCTAGACACAAAGCCTCGAACATTTTATGATTCTGCTTATATGAAATATCTATAATAGGTATCTTAATAGAGAAAGAAAGTAGATTAGAGGGTACTAGGGCCTGAGGAAATGCAAGATGGTAAGTTATTGTTTAATGGGTAAAGCATTTCTCTTTGGAGTAAAAAAGTTTTGGGGATAGTGAAGGTGGTTGTACAACCTTGTAAATGTAATTAATGCCACCAGAGTTTTCATTTAAAATAATTAAAATGGTAAATTTTATGTTATATTATACCACAACTTAGAATGAAATACCCCCACCTTTTCTAGAGGAAAAAGAAAAACAAAGAGCAGGAAAAATCTTTTTTGACCTCAAAATAACTATTATTGGAAAGCTTGGCCTGCCCACTCCAGGGTTCTAGGTACCTGATAGCAGGTGAGAATGTATTTATCATTATTTTCTCGTTATCCATGTGAGGCACTGCTATGGGAACTGTGGATACAGAGGTGAGTAAGATAAACACACCCCCTGCCTTAGCCTGTGTCCAGTGAGGAAGGCTGAGAAACATCAAACAGACAAACAAAAAGAAAAATGTAAGTTATAATATCTGCCTTGAAGGAAAGAAGCTAGGGACTGCAATAGAGACTCTGTGTGTTTACATGTGCATAAGTTAGGGATGGGGGTGGTGGAGGACCTCCTTTCCAAAGAAATATAAGATGTTGACTGAGAGAAAAATCAAAGCGTATACAAAGTCAGAGGAATGGATGGCAGGTCAATCTAGCCATTTAGGTACATGGTAGTGGTAGGTAAAAAAGAAAGGATAATATGAGCATGCCTTGGAACCAGTTTGCCTCACACACCAGCCCCATTGGGGAAGGAAATAGATGAGCAAGAACAAGTTGCTGACTTTGTTAATATGTTAAGTGTAAATATCAGAGGAGTTTTAAATTGCTATTAAATAGTGTTTGGCCAGAGGATGTCAGAATTGCTAGAACCATGTCTTATAAATTATCTATTTTTTCTTGAGGCTTCCAAGTAATGATATTCTCAATGAACAATGACAAATGAGAAATCAAAGTTCCACTTTAATTTTAGTTTGGCTAGTGCTTATAACTGCCAATGAAACTTTTTGGACAACCTGGATTGGAGCATGTGAATTGGATTCAATATTCTCAAGCAAAGCTTTCTACCTCAAAGTACAGATCTTACCAATAACTGGCTGCCAAGTTCAAAGAAATGAGAGTTTCTGTGTTTGAAAGAAAGCAACAAAGAAAGTGTGGTTGATAGGCTTCCTTGGATAGTGGAGAGAAAAGATAGGCCCATGGCTTTGGGTGAGCTCACTTATTGTTATGCAATCCATTAAGTGGCCATCCTGACATCTGACCCATCTTTTAAAATCTACTCTTTGGTGACATGTTAAGTTAATTTGAGATATGAAAAAGATTTTCACAGGCAGATAAGGGAACAATTATGCATGCCAGTCAAAGGAAGAGAATGACCAAAAGGTTTGAGGACTGTTTTCCAATATACCTAGAACATAATATATAATAATAAAAGGTGTAATAGGATAAGAAGCTGAAACTGCAATTTAAGGCCATACTACTTTTTTTTAAGATTTTATTTATTCATTTTGAGAGAGAGAGAGAGAGAGAGAGAGACATCAATGTGCGGTTGCTGGGGGTCACTTCTCACTTTTTATGCTTTGGGCAATCATTTTCAAGTTCATAGGAAAATAGTCACCTGATCTGGGTTGGGGGCTATGTGGGAAAGGAGACTTGCAGAAGAAAGAGACTACAGCAGGGTGGAAGTAAGGATCCAATTACTACTGACCAGACCTGAGATGACATTTACTGATATTACTAGAAAAGAGTCTAATAATTTGTTTTCTCTCTTATCATGTAATAAGACATGATGAATTATAACTATTATTTTCAAAAAGCTGTCATGCAATCCTAGGCTTTTCAGGACCAATATTCCCTACTGTAGTTTTCAGATGACAGGGAGCAGCGGGTTTATTCTATTCTGAATAGCATTCTACGCCAGGTAATGTCCACATGGTACTCTACTCACAATTATTTCTACTTACTCATATTATTCACTCAAATATTAAATATAGTATTTGCAGAAAATTATAACATGGGCATTATGGGCATTGATAAATGTGAAACATTGCCCTGAGTTTTATCTCATTTTGATAACCATTTAGTATTTTAGTACATATTTTCTGTAAATATTATGTGACATTGTTTTATACTGCACTTGCACTATTATTATCTTTTGTTTTTAGTCAGATAATAGCATTTGCAGATGATTCATGGTGGAATTATGTGCAAATGGTATGTATCACATACAGCAGAGATCCACTCAAGATATTTTCAAAGCTGGTATTTATGAGCACCAACCCTGTTTGATTTTCTGCTATGAGGTATTGTAACTATGACTATGTGTGAATAAATTTTTATTTAAGTCTTTAATAATTCTATGAGAAACATGTCTTAATTACCACTCTTCATATTAAGACACTGACACAGAGAAGTTAAGTGAACTTCCCAGATTACAAAGGTAGTAAGTGACAGAGCTGGGATTTAATCCATATCTGCTTGTTTCCAAAGCTCTAGGTCTTCGCACTCAACTTATTTTGCTCTCCTCCCTTGTAAATCATAAAACCTTGTCAAATGCTCCATGTAATTATAATAATGTAAAATGTACAGATGAATAAAAACAGCTGGAAAGAGAGGCTGAGGCACTTTTAAAGCTTACAGATCATTAGTGGTAAGGTAGAGCATTCACAGTCAGACCTCGAGTTGTGGCCCAGCCCTCTGCCTTCTAAAGTCTATTGTGTTAGGAGGAAATAGCTCTGTATTCTGTGCCCACCATTTCCTTTCCTAGTCTTCCCTCTCAGTCTCGCTCCCAGTCTCTTTTTATGTCCCTGTGTGTCACTATAACATGTCTGAACAGAGCCAGATTGGGGAGCACAGAGAGCCGGAAGAGGTTCCTCTGGGGCTTTTGTGGGAGGCTGGAAGGAAACCAGCTGTAACCTCTTGGCTGTTAGCAGCCTGTCAGCCTAACTCTACAATGACCCCTATTACCTAATACTAATGGGGTTAGCACTATATGCCTGACAAGCCTCTAGGTACTTTACATGTAGTTTCTTAATTTGCATAAACATCCCATTATACAGATAAAGACAATGTTGCACAGAGAAGCCAAATAACCCCTGCAAACTCCCACAGCTAGAAAATGGACCAGCTAGAACTTCAACTCTGGCTTCTGCTTCCAAGCCAGTATTCTTCACACATTAGCCAAACTACTTCAAATAGTCAAAGTAACTCTTAAATTTCAAAAACAGCCAAATAGAATACAGACTTTTACTGACCATTATAGGTGGTCAAAATAGTAATGAGCATCTGGAATTACTTACTATTTCTTTTTATTGATAATAATCACTGATTATCTCCTACTTTAGCCTAATCTGGTGTGACTTCCTAACCACTTTCAAACCTGGCAGTGTGTTGTAATCTCTCTAACTACTCCATGCTGAGTCACCCAATTTTTAATGGAGAAAGGTGATATTTAAGTGAGATTAAGTTATCTGTACAAGGTCACATAGCTAACATATGACAAAGTTCAAAATTTACTATGCCCTATTTCCCAACTCCAAGTCAGCTATTATCTTCATTGTACCATGATAGTGCTTATTTTTTAACATGGGTAATTTCCAATATTGTGACATATTATTTTTCTAAAACTTACCTACATCTATTTGTTATAGGAATGTAGGTTTGCCTCTGCCTAGGAAGTAAAAGGAGAACAGACAAAAATAATGTAGAACTTTAAAAAAATCTTTTTTCTAAGATGAAAAGCATTACTTCTATAATGGTTATATCCTTGAGAGCTATCTAGTGAGATAATCCCTTGAAAATAACTATTGGACTTATATATAAATATACTCATAATTTGAGGATAGTAAATAAAATGTGTCTCACCTCCTAGGAAAGTCACTTGAGAGACACTCAGTTTCAGCTGCTCTGTGTATTGTCTTTCATGAAAATCACCCAATACTGAGAACTCTCCAATGGCAGAGCCAAAAGAAGCTAAAATGAACAAGCCAGTAACCATAAATGCCTTTGATTTTATTTGTAAATACATGCAAGTTATTTCATCCACCTTAAACAGATGCTTAAAAATTAAGTCCTGTTTACTGAACATGGAGGGCCAATATAATTCCATTTCTACTCTCTTATTCATCATGTAGATTTAAGGGTACTTCAAGGATTTTTAATATATTGTTAAAGTTTTTTAGATCTTGCTCTACCACTCCTCACCACCTTTATTTTGGTTTCCTGGAAAAAAAATAAGACTTGAATATGTATGTTTCTCCTCTTTTGGAATGAGCTTCTGAGAGATGCAGGGAGAGCCCTGCACTCAGAGTCAGATGTCACTAAAAAAATCCTTCAGAAGATCCCAAACTCTTTCATAAATTACACTCTTGGTTCTTATGGGCATGTCTTCGACTCTCTGGCAAGCTCTTGCTTTTAGTCCTCTCATAAATAAATATTGCCCTATCTTTGGGAAATGTACCCAAGCTTTATTTTCCCACTCTTTCCTATCTTATAATCTTCCTCTCACTGAGATGATTTATCTATACAGATAACATTTTTCTTTCCCTTTAAATTTTTAAAAGATCAGCAGATAAAACATAAACACAGTAGGCCTATATCTTCTGATGGGATGCAGATGTATAATACATTCATTATTTGGTTGTATAATTATATACCTCTGAAAATGACAATGTTCTTTAGATAAAAGGACTTTCATTTATAGAGTCTTTTATAGTAACATAATAATCCTAGATATTTAATAGATAATTTAGCCTGATAGCTCTCCAATCCAATTTCATTTTTCATATATATATATGTATTTGTGTGCGTGTGTATGTGTATGTGTGTATTGTGTAATGAGTTGAATGCTGATCCCTTAAAAGTACACATACTATAATTTAATGCATATATAGTGCATTATGTAAGACACACTTTATATTTACAAGTTAACATGAGTATTTAGTCTCAAACTTATGGTCCATGGACTCCTAGAATTTCACTAAAGAAGTAACAAAAGTATTAAAGTTATTTCCAGTATTTAAAATAACCTAAGAGATAGCATATGGTGCTTGCACAGATTGATAAAAATCAGAGGTTCATTTGCTCTTGGCTAGAATAATGACTTTGGGAGTGGATGATGTTGGTTTGCTTTCACCAATTAGTTCAGATTGATGGTTAATTGTGGCTTTAGTGAAAAGTATATGGTAGCATGAGTTCATTATAAATTATTTTTCATGAATAAAATATTTCAAGGTAGGGACTTCAAGAAGAAAATAAATTATCAAAAATTTTTTATAGGTAGTAAAGTCCTGATCATTAGACCCAGGCCAGGGGTGCATACATACATTCAAAGTCTTGCACAGGTCATGATGCCTTTGTCTTAATTTTCTTTTACAAGGTTAGTTTACTTTTAATATCTCATTTTTCAACTTGTCACCCTATTTTTTATATGAACTTTCTCTGTTTTAAAGGATTCTTTTCATCAGTTGGCTGCTAGATACTTGGTTGTCAATTTGAAGCTGCCCCTCTCCTTAATTATTTCTTTTGTATACAGTTAAAGCATCACCAATTCATGTGATGCTTTAATTATAATCTCATTCTGAGCTCTGAAATGGCTTTCCATCTCACTCACAATAAAATCCATAGTTCTCACCTGACCAGCAAGCCTTAAAGGTCTGTCCCAGTATCATGCTCATACTTTCCTCCTAACATTCCCCATCTAAACTTCCCTCCCATCACTCCCCTTCTACCAGCCAAGCTACTTATTTGTGTCTCTCTGAAGATGTCAGAAACCCTCTGGCCTCAGGGCCTTTGCACTTGCTCTTCCCCAGGTTAGAGATACAAGTGTTTCCCTTTCTTCATTCAGGTGGTCATCCCTAAACATAAATAAATAAATAAAAATAAACACTTCCACCCTGGCTGGTGTAGCTCAGTGGATTGAGCGTGGGCTGGGAACCAAAGTGTCCCAGGTTCAATTCCCAGCCAGGGTACATTCCTGGGTTGCAGGCCATAACCCCCAGCAACCACACACTGATCTCTCTCTCTCTCTCTCTCTCTCCCCCACTTCCCTCCCTAAAAATAAATAAAATATTAAAAAAATTAAAAAAAAGAAATTTAAAAAAATTTAATAAAATAAATAAAAATAAACACTTCTTTTGCTATTTTCTATTCCCTTACTATGATTTATTTCCATATATCGCATACTAGATTTAATTTTGTTTGCTGTCTGTCTCTCTTTAGGAGAATGCAAGCTACATAAAATCAGAGGGTGGCACAGATGTGCTCAAGGCTGCTTTCCCACACCTTAGACGTGTGTCTAGAATACAGTAAACCACACGAGATGTTTTCTGAATGAATAAATACATTTATTTCTTTATTCTCCATTCAACATTTGAAGATATAATACAGAAGTCAGCAAAAGTAGGTTTACAGTTATAAGTATATGAAATGCAGAGTTTGTTCTTGTGTTATTATTTATTATTTTATTATTTACTTGTATTACAACTGTAAACCTACATTTTTTCATGCCTGTAGTAACATTTGTTGAATTCTCAGTATGCTTCAGTAAATCTTTCAAACAATTCACATAGACCATTTCCATTCAATTCTCACAAAAAAACCTTTTGAGGTAAGTTGTCTTATTGCCTGCTCTTTACAGATGAATAAATGAGGCTGAGAGAAATTAAGAAATTTTTCCAAAGACCACACAGCAATAAGTGGCAGAGGCAAGACTTAACCATAGATATCCTAACCACAGACGGAAACTCTTACACATTAGGTTCTACCAGAATTGCACCAAATTCAAGGGAGAAACTAATTAATAAAACTGCTTTATAAGCAAAAGAGAAAAGCAGCCTGTAATACAATGGGAAAAGGGGTAGGATGAGGGATACTTTGGGAACTTCTCAGAGGACTGTTTAAATCATAAAAAATAAGGAGAATTTTGACATGTAAGAAAAGAGAGATAGGATGGTCCTGCTCCCAGAAGTGGGGACAGCCTGTGGAATGCCAGAATTGTACTGATTAAAAAGTCATGGCTTAATGTGGAATTCATGTGGGCTCTTTGCGTAGGAGATAGGGGAACAGAGCTGAAGCATTTGGCTTATTTAACCCTAGGTTTGAGATGGCTTCAAAGATGTCAAGTAATTAAAAATAAGCACCGAAAAGAGATGAAAAGAAAATATCAGGGGTTGTGGGAAGATCTCTGTTCAGAGCAATCAAGCAAATGATCATTGTCACAGACTAAGGAAAAGTGGGCCTCCCTTCTAATTAGTAAACTGGAGATATTGCCGACAAGTCAGTGTGACTTGATGGCAAATTCCCTGCCATTTCAGAGCTCATTCAAAAGGATGTAATTCTTGAAGGGTCATAGCCTGAATCCTTCATTTTCCCTGGCTTTGCTACCTTGCCAATGTAGTAGATAAGGGAACTTTCCAAAATTGCTCAGAGATCAAAGAACATTAAGGCTTGCAACTAACACAGGAGATTTCAAAGAGATTAGAATCAGGAAGAATAAGGTTGGAATTCTACCTCTGGCTCTTCTTAACTTTGGGATTTTATGTAGCTTAAAAGTTATCTCATTTTTTTTAATATAAGGAGGGAAAGAAAGATATCAACTTATAGGTCTATTGTGAGAATTAAGTAAATTAATACATGTGAAAAGAACTAACATTGAAGTCACACAATAAACAACAATTCCCTTTTTTGTGATTAGCCAGCCAAAACCTTTTATTTCATTGATAAGAAAACTGATAAGGGAAAATGAGATGACCAAACTCACACCTGGCAGTCATTAATCATGTGGGCTCTCCATCTCAGTATCACCACCAAAATGGCTTTACATTCCATTGAAGATCTTGTGTCTTTTCTAAAACTTCTAATTTTCAGCATCTCTTTACCATCCTCTCAAAATCATGAACCTGCTTCACTTTCAAGTGAACTCTTCAGAGATCACTTCAAATATGGGGGTCAGGTATGGTAGGCAATACTGGAATGACTCTAAAAGTAACAGAATAGTGTTTCATAAAGTGGCTCTGGTAGCCCCAGTTTCCCTGCAAGTCAGCCTGAAGCAGACTGGGCTAAACATCCCTTCTCTGTCCTGGAGGACAGGTGCTTTTCTCCATCTTATGATGTGTTCCATTACCTACTAGAATTATCTAGTTAGTGGCCCTCTCTAGTATGTGAGGGCAGGTGCAACACTCTACTCATCTCAGAGTCACCTGCTGAGAGCATCATGTTTAATACATAGTAGATATACTATAATATTTAATATAATCTAATAGTAGTTTGTTGTAATTAATATGAGGCCTATAGAGAAAGTCATTACTGTGTTGTAATAACATCAGTAGTATGAGGATGATTATGCCAATATACATATTCAAAATAGTACTTTGACTAGCATTCTCTTGGGTGTATAGGTTTTACATTAGTTAAAAATTCACATAGATGTTTTATTTGTATCTGGCAAAATAATCATTCACTCTACAAATTTATATCCAAGTAATGGAGTGTTCTATTTTGTTCAGACCAACTCATAAAAGCCGGTTGTGTGTATCTCTTCCTAACTCCATGTTCAGCAACTTCATATTGATAGTTTGAAATTGGCAATGGTGGGAGTGATCATGCCATGGAAATCAACAGATGAGTGAGTCTTGGGGATTTTTATTTTTCAGAGAGCAAGTTGTTGTATATTTTCCAGCATATCACTGTATAGGACTCTTAATCCACTATAATTTGTGTAGTTCTATATTCATGGATGTATCTGTCTACGGTGTAGGCTATGTCTCATTTTCTGGCTCCACTTCATTCTTCACATAACCTGAGTACCCATAAATAATTCCTTGCAGAGTTGTTTCTATACATAAGAGACATCTCCAAAATGAAGTTAATTAATATGGGAAAACAGTCTCCATAACTAATTCGTTTTCCCCTGATATATATTTTCTCTCTCTCTCTCTCTCTCTCTCTTTTTTTTTTTTTTTTGGTTTATTAAATAGTAGTTGGGAGGATCTGCTTAGTAGTTGTGGATCAAACTCAAAGTTTAGTGGACTGGACAAAAAAGTCTTTCTGGAACTAAAAAACAATGATATTGCTTTAAAAATGCAGATAAATTAAATCAGCTGATCAAACCTTTGCCTTATTTATTTGGAAAGAGAAATGTGGAGTTAAGGTGGTTTTTCAGATTATTCTTGAAAAACTGAAGCTGAGATTGTTTTAGACCTCTTTATATAGAAACAGGGTAGGTTTTTCACCTCTTAAGATTTCTATTCAGGATAATACAGTTTTTTCAGCCTAGTCCAGTATCATGAATAAATCTATTTTGTCCATAAACGAAGCTTGGTTATAAAATGCAGGTCATTACTATAAAGCAATCCTAGGTTATAAGTTAGTCCATTTCCTCTGTCATTACTTGAGGGTAGAATTATTCAAAAATATGGGTATGTTTAAAAATTCTATTAGATTACTATTCAGCTTTTTCTCTCATAAATAAATCACTGAAGCGACTAGATTTGTCTTCCAAATATAGTAAATGAGAAAGAAACAATTTTTATTGCTAAAGGTAAATCAGTTCTATATTTCTGACATCTCAGAGAGTGAGATAACACCTAACTGTGATTGATAGATGTCTCCGTTTTAAGTAGCATCTTTAATAGTGAGATTTCTCTCACACTTTATCCCAGTGCAGAATGTTATGTTGTTGAAGATGAAATAACCCGAGAGAACAATGAATTATTTTGACATAGATTCCAAAAGGATCTTGGGAAACTGTAGCGGATACCATTGGGATTTTAAAAATCCATGTTTGCTTGCTTGTTTGTTTTGTTGATTAGGTTCCACTTAAAGGTGAGAGCATATGGTATTTGTCTTTCACTGCCTGGATTATTTCACTTAGCATAATGCTCTCCAGTTCCACCCATACTGTCACAAAGGGTAGGAGCTCCTTCTTTCTTCTGCTGTGTAGTATTCCATAATGTAAATGTACCACAGTTTTTTGATCCACTCATTTACTGATGGGCACTTAGGCTGCTTCCAGCACTTGGAAAATGTGCTTCTATGAACATTGAGGTTGCGGGGAGTAGTAGGGCACAGTATGCAGACAACTGTACTTGGACAACAATTTTTAAAAAAGAAAAGAATCCAAGTTTGTAGAGGAATAAAAAGATCTAAAGCTCACAATCAGATATCTAGGAAACTATCAAGTAACAAGAACAAGAATATAAAAAAAGAATAGAAATAACAAAACAAAACATGCATATTCCTTAGGTTACTTCTGGTACTACCTGAACTCCGACTAAGAGAAATTGAGGTTTAAAGGGAATATTTTTGGTAAAGTCTAGGCATTTTTAAATCTATCCATTCATTTGCTCACTCCTCCTTCTTCTTAATCAGTAAATCCTTAATAAGTAAGCTAATGTATGTATTGGGCATCTAAAAATTAACTGCAACAGTCTTTGATCCACAAAGTAGTAGCAAACCAGAGAGACAAATAGATATGCAGGTTGAATATAATGTCATAAATGGAAAGGAAATTGCAACATGTTTTGTGCGAATACCAAGGAGATATAAATATCTTGGAGAAATGTAAATGAAAAGGGAAAATACATATTTGAACACCTGTGATATACCAGGTGATATGCTATTTGGTTTTCCATAGCTTATTTCTTTTACTGTTTCTCATTAATACTGCAGACAGTATTGTTGCATTTTACAGATGAAGAAACTGAAGCTTAGGGAAATTAAGTTGGAGTTTGGTTTGAATCATGTCCTTCCCAAAAGATATGTTGAAGTCCTAATTTCAAGAACCTCAGAATATGACCTTATTTGGAAAAGTGTCTACCGAGGTAATTAAATGTAAAGTAGACTGTCAGGGTGAGCCCTAATTCAATATGACTGATATACATATAAAAGGGGAAATTTGAACACAGAGACTGACATGGACAGAGGAAAGACACACATGAGAAAGCCATATAAAGATGGAGGATTGGAATGATGCATTTATTAGAAAAGGAATGCCAGAGATTGCTGTCAAACCCCTAGAAGCTAGAAATAGGCAAGGGAAGCTTTCCCTACAGGTTTCAGTGGATCATGGCCCTGCCATTGAGGACTCCTAGCATCCAGAACTGGGAGACAAAAACTTTATCTTGTACTAAGCCATCCAGTTGGTGACACTTGGTATGTCAGCCTAGAAAACTTACAACATTTGTCAAAAACATAAGGCTAGTAAGTAGTGACTCACAACCTTCCTTTTTTGTTTCCAAGCCCACATGTTTCCTCCTACACAAAGGAAGTGATTTTTTTACCCAAGTCTTTAAGGATGAGTTTCGGGTGGAAGAGTAAGGAAAGTGCCTTCTTTTATTAGAAAACTGTGAGTTCAGGCTTATTCTAAAGACCCTCATGAATGACTCACTATTTTTCTTACTTTTAAAATCTTTTTTATTTATTTTATTGTTGTTCAAGTACAGTTGTCTCCATTCTCCCCCCACCACTACCCCATGCCCCACCCATCACTGCCTCCCAGCCTCAATCCTTCCCCCCTTTGGCTTTGTCCAAATGTCCTTTATACGTGTTCCTTGATGACCCTTCCCCTTTTCCCCATTATCCTCTTCCCCCCACCCCTCTGGTTATTGTGAGTTTGTTCTTTTTTTCAGTGTCTCTGGTTATATTTTGCTTGCTTGTTTGTTTTGTTGATTAGGTTCCATGATCAAGACTGACTCACTATTAAATTATAGCTGACATAAGGATTCCTGAGGATCTCAGATTCATTTGAACAAGTTGTTAACATGGCTGTTAGTCCCTAGAGTTGTGTTTGTTTTTAAGTTCATAAAGATAGGGACTCACTTTTGTGGTATGTAGAATGATAAAGCTTAAAAGCATAATCTCTCTGACTGTTCCAGACTATCATAGCTGCCTGAGACTCAGGACTCGTGCAGTTGTTATATAAATGCCACAATTTTGACAACTGCATTCTGCCTTATAACTGTTTTGAAAATGGATATGCCTGGGTTTCTATCTACTTTTACCTTTCACTCTTCAAACATTTTCAGACTACACTTACGTTTTTCATTTTCCTATTCAGAGTTTAACATAGTAGACTCTAAAACCCATATTGATTGTGTGGCAAGTAGTCTGACAAACTCTTGTCATTAGTGCAACAGAGTTCAGTGTCCTGAAATAGACATAATGTACATGTATTATTCTGAAGAAGGAAGAAGAGTTTATTCCCCTATATTTCTATTGATAATTGGGTGAAGCAAAATGCTTCTACCGAGTTTTAAATTAAAAAAATCGCAATCATGTGTGAATGAAGACAAAAAAATCTATGGAATAACAGAGGATGTGTTTCAGTAATCATGTATGAAAAACACATACGCACAATCTCAGGGTCCCAAACAATGTACAATCTGTTATGTGAAAAAATACCATAACAAATATATTTTTGGTATTGTGATTTATTTTTAAGAAAAATCTTTCTTTAAAATGCAAATACTCCAAATTAACACAGAAATAAATTTATAAATGAGGAACCTACCACAAACTCTATTCTTACTATCCTTGCAGGTATTGTTTTTTTTTAATGATAATTAAAATATCTTAATACATTAAACTATTGTACAAAAATATAACTTAATTATATTGAGTTTGCATTAATATTTGCAGACTACGCTAAAGTTTTACATTTATATTTTTTCTATTCTAAAGAAAAAATGATAGCTCTTTTTTTTGTAATAATCTTCATCACATTTCTGACAGTTTGAAAAGACATAGTGTAGCCTTTTCTGGTTATTGTAATAGCAATTATGACCAAATAGAACATATATTTATTTTTTCTTTTTCTTTCTGCCATCTCTTTGGTTTTCTGCAACTAGGAAAGTGTCTCCACTTTTAAGGACTCATGTGATTGGATGGTGACCACCTGAATATTCCAGGATAAGTGCACCATCTTAAGGTCCTTGACCTTAATCACATCTGCAAAGTCCCTTTTGCCAAGTAAGGTAACATATTTTCTGAGTTTAAGGATTTGGCATAGACCTATTTGAGGGCCATTATTCTGCTTTCACAGGCAGAAAACAAATTCAAATAGCAATTCAAATACAGAGGTGAAAAACGTATTTTATAATTTTTATGATCTGCCTTATAAAACCTGAAACAAACAGAAGCTGAGGAGAAGTGACTTTTATTTGAAAGCTATATAAATCTAGACAATAATGTTAGCTCAAATAAAACTTCTATATCTTCCTATAATTAAGGTGCTATCAATTTGAAGTAGATTTTGATGAGTTGAGATATGTAGTGTAAGCCTGACAGGACCCACTAAAAAACACTTTATAAAAGTTAAAAGAAAGATTGAGTTAATTGTTTGTAGATGTCAGTGGTTTTAGAATGGGACATTTGTATCAAAGAATTACAGAACAGTCTCTGTGACATGAATGTCATCATCTGCAAACTGGACTTAGTCCTGAAAACGACTTCCTAAGTGGATTGTAGGGTGATGAACATGAATGAGCTTTGGCTTCCAACAAACTGGAATTTTTTTTTTAATTTTAATCATTGTTCAAGTACAGTTTTCTGTCTTTTATTCCCATTCCAGCCCACCCACCCAACCCTCCCCACCTCCCTCCCATTACCACCCTTCCCTTAGTTTTTGTCCATGTGTCCTTTATATTTGTTCCTGTAAACCCTTCCCATTCTCCCCTGAAAATCCCTCTTCTCTCCCCTCTGGTCACTGTCAGCTGTCCTCTATTTCAGTGTCTTTGGTTATATTTTGCTTGTTTCTTTGTTTTGTTGATTAGGTTCCTGTTAAAGGTGAGATCATATGGTATTTGTCTTTCACTGCCTGACTTGTTTCGCTTAGCATAATGTTTTCCACCTCCATCCACGCTGTTGCAAAGGGTAGGAGCTCCTTCTTTCTTTCTGCTGCATAGAATTTCATTGTGTAAATGTACCATAGTTTTTTGATCCATTCATTTACTGATGGACATCTAGGTTGCTTCCAGCACCTAGCTATTGTAAATTGTGCTGTTATGAACATCGGGGTACAAAGGTTCTTTTGTATCAGTGTTTTAGTGTTCTTAGGATAGAGTCCCAGCAGTGGAATTGCTGGGTCAAAAGGCAGATCTATTTTTAGTTTTCTGAGGAAGTTCCATACTGCTTTCCATAGTGGTTGTACCAGTCTACAGTCCCACCAACAATGCACTAGGGATCCCTTTTCTCCACAACCTCTCCAACATCTGTTGTTTGTTGCTTTGTTTATGATGGCCATTCTTTATACCATGAAGTGGTGTCTCATTGTGGTTTTAATTTGCATCTCTCTGATAACTAGCGATATTGAACATTGTTTCATGTGCCTTTGGATCCTCTGTATATTCTCCTTGGAAAAGTGTCTGTTCAAGTCCTTTGCTGATTTTTTAATTGGATTCCTTGTCTTCTTAGAGTGGAGTCATGTAAGTCTTTATGTATTTTGGAGATTAAACCCTTGTCTGAGGTATCACTGGCAAATATGTTTTCCCATACAGTTGGTTCTCTTTTAATTTTGATACTGTTTTCTTTAGCTGTGCAGAAGCTTTTTATTTTGATGAGGTCCCATTTGTTTATTCTGTGCTTTACATCCCTTGCTCTAGGGGACATGTCAGTAAAAAGGTTTCTGTATGAAATATCTGAGATTTTCCTACCTACATTCTCCTACAAACTGGAATTCCAACATGCAGCTTTATAATTTTGAGCACATCATTTCACCTCAGTAAAGCTGTTTCTTTTATTGTAAAAAAGGGATAATAACCATACCATCTTAGTTATTCTATGAGAATTAAATAGAATAATGCATTAAAGAATTTTGCATGGGTAATAATAAATGTTGGCTTTCATAATTGAGTTGTAAAATATTTTTGAGCTATAAGATGTGTAAAATATTCATTATTATTATTTTTCCCTAGCTTCCCTGCCAAGGCAAAAATGTAGAGACAAATCTAAGAAGCCAATATATATTTATTTCTTGCTTTCCTGACAGATGTGCTAATCTTTAAAAGATATGCTCCTATTCATAATCTTGTGTGGAAAACAGCACTAAAATTGAGAAACATTAATATAACTTTTGAATTTGACTTGAAGGAGGAATTGGAGTACTCTAGGCAAAAAAAATGTGCAAAGACATTCCAAAATATATTATTAGTTTACCTGTATTAGAGAGTAGCTACAATGTACAGGAGTATAGTACATGATATATCACTTATATAACAACTACTCCAACTTCAAAAATGAAGAAGTTAGAATTCAGAGGGTTTAAGGTTTTTATCGTGTAACTGCAGATTGTGGATGGTCATTTAAAGTTCAAATCCAAATTTATCTCCAACATTTGTGCATCTAACCACTAGCATACCTAAAGGAAGAAGACAATTCTCAAACAAGTATTTAAGCCTCCCAGAGCTTTATAAAAGAAAAAGACATCATATGGAGATCTGAGTTCTAGTACACCATACCCTAACCAACTGAACTAACTAGCCAACCAGTGTTACTAAAACCTAGGATGCTACATCAGTTTAATTGTAATGGCTAAAGCTAAACAATTCTTTAATGATTATCTTCATCTCTGGGGGGGTGGGGGGGCGGCGGAAACTTATCAAAATGACAAAATTGAAAAAGTACAAAAGGAACTTCAAATTTCTCTAAAATACTGAACAGATAATATAGTTTAATGAATTAACACTTACCAATGTTAAAATTTTGAAAAAAAAAAATAGGCTTCTGCCATTTTCTTCAGCCTAGAACTTTTAGCTGGAAGTCAATACTTACACAGAAAAGCCCATGATTTTTCCTCCTGGGCCCATGGCAAACATGCTTAATTAAAAATATTCCTTTTCTAATCTGTAAAAACTCTAATAGTTCTTTTTAGTACCATGTTTTAGACAACTACTAATCACGTAATAAATTATGAAATTGTTTATTAATATGAAATAATCACAAAATAAATTTCACCTGTAATACTATTACCTGGTAAATATCAGTGATGCTTTAAGGCAGTGATTCTCAGTGGGGAATCATTTACTCCTGTAAGGACACTTGGAAATTGGAGATTTTTAAATTGTTGTGCTGTTACAGTTGTCCTCGTTTGAATGTTGTAATTGGAAAGGATGCTACTGACACCAAGTGAGTTGAAGTCAGGGGTGATGTTAACCTACATTGTACAAAATGTCAGTGAGGTCAAAGTTGAGAGACTGAACTTTAAGGAGTTTATTGAAGAAAAACCATTATGTGAGCCTATTTAGTTAATTTGTTGAAATAAAGATGTTTGTTTGTAAAGGGCTCTTATGAGAATATAGTGGTGACTGGAGTACCTAAAAATGAAGACCCAGATGATGGTTGAATTTCATCTATTATTTTCCTACCAGCTGAGGGCAAGACTCTTTCCCAGGGGGACCTACCTGTTTTGTTTTGTTTTTTGTAAAAGCGGAGATGTCCAGTTCCTGCCAGCAGCATATGAAAAGATGACATACATACACAGGCTGCAGAACCAGACCAGTGATTTTTCCTCCACTCACTGCTCACAAAGAAGTTGCCTGAATAAATAGCTGCTATTCATTTCTTCACATAAAGAAGCTGACACATAACATGGCTTTTTGTACTCATTTTGCTAGCTAAAGGATTTTCCGTGTGTCCTCTAGCAGATAGTAAATTAGGATTTACATGTATCATAAATAAGGTACATACTCTAATGCACTGAATTACACATACTTTCCTGAATTATCCTGGATCCACAGAAGTTTTCTACAACCTGTTCAACATGTTCTAAGCAAGTAATAGGAGAACATACAGCTTATATTAGCAAATGAAATTAAGTTGATCAATAAATTGATGAACAATCCTTTTGTGGAGTTTTGTTGAGCTCTAGAAGCTCACATTAAAAAAATACCAATCTCAACAGTATTAATAAAGTAAAAGTTTGGGTGAGGTTCCTTTCTTTATATATGTATTCTCAATTGTTCCAAGCATCATTTGTTACAAAAAGAAAATTGTCCTTTCTCCTTTAAATTGCCTTTGTAACTAAGTCAAACACTAATATGCCATATGTATTTGGTTCTATTTCTAGGCTTTCTTTTCTAGTCTATTGACTTATGTGTGTATATTTTCACCAGTAATGTTTGATTCATATAACTTTATAGCCTTGATATCAGTCTATAAGAGTACTCTACATTTGTTCTTTTTTAAAGTTGTTTTGGTTATTTTGAGTCTTTTGCCTTTTAATATAAATTTTAAAATAAACAACACTATCTACAAAAAATTCTGTTGTAATTTTGATGGGAATTGTGATGAATCTATGGGTAAAGTTGAGGAAAAATGACACCTTAACAACATTCAATTTTCCAATTCATGAACATTGATCTCTCTTCATTCTTTTATATCTTACTGATTTCTTTTATCCATGTTTTATAGCTTTTAGTATACATATTCTTCATTAGTTTCTTTGGATATACCTTATGTCTAAGTATTTATGTGAGGTGCTATTGCAAATGCCACTGTTGTTTAAACTTTAAATTCTAGCTATTCATTGCCAACGCTTAGAAATATGATTGATTTCATATAATGATCTTTCCTGTATTCTAAATTTACTAATGAATTCTTCCAAGCATTTAAAAAAGATATAATGCCACTTCTACACAATCTCATCCAGAAAATAGGATAAGGGAAAACAATTCCTAATTTATTTATAAAGCCAAAATTGCCCTAATACCAAAATGTGAAAAAAATATTGCAAGGAAACTGTGGACCTGTATTCCTAATAAACATACCCAAGAAATCTCTTCAATATAATGCTAAATTAATTCCACCAATATATAAAAGAGATAATACATCATGATAAAGTGTGGCTTATTCTAGGAATGCAAGGCTAGCTCAACATTAAAAAATCAAACAATAGAATTTACTATGTAAACAGAATAAAGAAGAAAAATAATATGATCCTCTCAGTATTTGCAGAAAAAATTTAAGATTCAACATCTTTTCATGATAAAAACTCTTAGGAAAACTAGCACTCGAGTGAGACTTCATTAATATAATAAAGGACATTCACAAAATTATACAGATAGTGTCATGCTTCATGTGAAAGACCGGATGCATTTCCTTCTAGGTCAGGAACAATGAAAGTATGTCCCCTCTCACCACTCTGATTCAACATTGTACTGGAATTAAAAAAAAATATCTCCATTCACATTGTTTTACATAATTGTCTAGGTAAACTATCCCAAGGAGTCTGCAGAGAACCTCCTAGATGATAAGTGAGTTTAGCAAGATCATAGAATCTTCTCTAAAGATTTTCCTGCAAATATTGAGAGGATCGTACTATTTTTCTTCTTTATTCTGTTTACATAGTGAATTACATTGTTTGATTTTTGAATGTTGAGCTAGCCTTGCATTCCTAGAATAAGCCACAGTTTATTGTGATGTGTTGTCTCTTTTATATAGTGCTGGAATTAATTTAACATTATGTTGAGGAGTTTTCTTGGCTATGTTTTTTAAGGATATAGGTCCACAGTTTCCTTGCACTATTTTGTTTTCAGATTTTGGTATTAGGGCAATTTTGGCTTTATAAAATGAATTAGGAATTGCTTTCCCTTATCCTGTTTTCTAGATGAGATTGTGTAGAAATGGTATTATATCTTTCATAAATTCTTGGAAGAATTCAGTAAAAAATGATCTGAGCCCAGAGCTTTATTTATTGGAAAAATTTTAAGTATGTTCTTAATATTTTTTAATCAGTATAGAGGTCTTTTATTTTCTTCACACTTATCATGCCATGAATTCATAGGGAATTGGTTCCAGTAGCTCAGCCTCCTTCACCTTGGTTCTCACAAAGTGTGCTTCTTCAAGGGGTGTGGGCTGGCACTTCAGTTGAATCCAGGTAACTTTCTCTTTGACTTCCTTCTTTTTCTGATCATTTTCCTTCATATGTTTCAGGAAGCTATCTCAGCTCTCAGAGTGCTTAATACATACATTACGGTCAACACATATATTCTGTTGGCAAGGATTTTGCCCTTAACTTGTTTGTTCACAACAATGTCCACCCCATGATGGGTGACACTCTAGACTCTTCCAGTTTTGCCCTGGTAACATTGGTGGGGCACTTCTTTTTGAAGTGCCCCTTCCTTTGATGTCTATAATATTACCTTTCTTGAAGGTTCACATGTATGTGGCCAAAGGAACAACTCCATGTTTTCAAAAAGGCCTAGAGAACATATAGCAGGTGCTTCTCCTCCTTCCCTTTGCTTTAGTCATTTTGGTGAATTACTGGAAGTTGGCGGTTCCAGACAAAAAGGAGGCCAAGCTGACATATATTATTTTAACATATGTTATTATATATATAACTATTCCAATTACCCATTTATTCCTAGGTATTAGTAGGTATGTCTTTAAAATAATTGTCCCATTTCATCTAAGGTGTCAAATTTGTGGTCATAGTAGCATTCCCTTGTTATATCTTTGATGCCTGTAGGGTATGTAGTGATGTTCTTATTTCATTCCTGGTATCTGTGATTTACACCATCTCCCTTTTAATCTTGGTAAATATGATTAGTAGTTTAGCTTTTGGTTTCATAAATTTTCTCAATTGTTTTTCTGTTTTAGATTCAATCAGTATCTGTCCTGGTGTGTGTGTGTGATCTCCCCTCCTCTGGATTTAATGTGCTTATTTTTTTCTATTATATTAAGGTTAAATTTTAGATTATTGATTTAATAATTTCATCTCATTTATACAATTAATGCTATCAATTTCTAAGCCCTGGTGTACTGCATTCCACAAATTTTGATATTTTCCATTTTATTTTTTGCTAACCAAATTTATGAATGCTATGAATTCCAGCCATAGAAACTTTGAAGACATAGAGACCAGTTAAGAAACTTTATAAGAGTAAAATAGACCAAGAAATGCAACTAAAACACCTCTTCTCTGAATGATCCCTGTATAAATAAATGGCAGGTAGCTATCAGGGCAAAATATTCTCAGTCCAACTGATCTTAGATTGCTTTACTCAATACATATTCAGTATAATTTATAATTTGCCCTTAAGTTATGTTTTTAGCCCAATGACCTTCTCTTATACTATGGGATTATTCTACTCTAAGTACAATTGGATTTTATTTTACATTATTGACTAAAACTGATCTTACACTCTTATTTCTGTGTCTTTTTCCCTTCACTTGAAATGTCTTCCTTCTTGAACTTAGTCATTCGAAATAGTATCCAAGTTTTAGTCTGCTATCTTTTATACATATCAAGCTGTTATTTTCACCTTTCAGTGAACAATTTTTTACTACGATATAGACTTCTCAAAGTTATGCATTGTCTCAGCCTTCTGTATTTGCTTCTCAGTGTCCTGAGCTTCCCCATGTGAATGCTCAGTAAATATTTACTGTTTTGTTTTTGATATTTTCATCCTTCAGTTTATTGTCATTTAATGGAAATCTTTAAGATTAAATACTGTAATAGCATCTTTTTCCTATAAAGATAGATCTGATTAGCTTAAAATATTTTACATAATCTATTTTGCTTTCATTAATATTCATAATTAATATACAAAAATGTTGTGGTCTATCCTAAAAGATTATCCCACTTAAAATACAGAGGTCTTAACGGAGGAAATATTGAATTATTATGAATTTACCTTTTACAAGGCTCATTTCTGTAAAATGTAAATTTAAAAGTATCCCTGAGTTCCATAATTTCTCTTGTATATATTATAATTCTTGGGTGATTGAATTTACGTCATCATATTGCATTTGTGCCCTGTTTTCTATTATCTTGGTATGTTTTTTCCCTTGGATATTAATTTTATTTCTCATTATTCTTTGCATATATAATGATATAACATCTTCTAAAACATGTAGCTTTCATTAGCTCACAGAGATTTCCAGAAATACCTTGACAATGCTAAATAATGTTAATTTCTGTCCTCCTCATTTTTCTTCTTTTTTTAATTTTATTTTAATCATTGTTCAAATACAGTTTTCTCCTTTTTACTCCCAATCCAGCCCCCGCTCCCATGCCTCCCCACTCCCCTCCCATTACCACCACCCCTTAGTTTTTGACCATGTGTCCTTTAAGTTTGTTCCCGTGAACCCTTCCCACTGTCCCCTGAAATTCCCTCTAATCTCTTCTGTGGCCACTGTCAGCCTGACCTCTATTTCAGTGTCTTTGGTTATATTTTGCTTGTTTCTTTGTTTTGTTGATTAGGTTCCTGTTAAAGGTGAGATCATATGGTATTTGTCTTTCACTGCCTGGCTTGTATCGCTTAGCATAATGTTTTCCACCTCCATCCACACTGTTGCAAAGGGTAGGAGCTGCTTCTTTCTGCTGCATAGAATTCCATTGTGTAAATGTACTATAGTTTTTTGATCCATTCATTTACTGATGGGCATCTTGGTTGCTTCCAGCATCTAGCTATTGTAAATTGTGCTGCTATGAACATTGGGATGCATAGGTTCTTTTGGATTGGTGTTTTAGTAGTCTTAGGATAGAGTCCCAGCAGTGGAATCACAGGGTCAAAAGGCAGATCCATTTTTAGTTTTCTGAGGAAGTTCCATACTGCTTTCCATAATGGTTGTACCAGTCTGCAGTACCCCCAGCAGTGCACTAGGGATCCCTTTTCTCCACAACCTCTCCAACACTTGTTGTTTGTTACTTTGTTTATAATGGCCATTCTGACTGCTGTGAAGTGGTATCTCATTGTGGTTTTAATTGGCATCTCTCTGATAGCTAGCGATATTGAACATCGTTTCATGTGTCTTTGGATCTTCTGTATGTCCTCCTTGGAGAAGTGTCTATTCAAGTCCTTTGCCCACTTTTTAATTGGATTCCTGGTCTTCTTAGAGTACAGTCGTGTAAATTCTTTATATATTTTGGAGATTAAACCCTTGTCTGAGGTATCATTGGCAAATATGTTTTCCCATACAGTTGGATCTCTTTTAATTTTGATACCGTTTTCTTTAGCTGTGCAGAAGCTTTTAATTTTGATGAGGTCCCATTTGTTTATTCTTTCCTTTATGTCCCTTGCTCTAGGAGACAAGTCAGTAAAAAAGTTTCTTTGTGAAATATCTGAGATTTTCCTACCTACCTTCTCCTGTAGGACTTTAATGGTGTCACAGTTTGTATTTACATCTTTTATCCACCTTGATTTTATTGTTGTATATGGTGTAAGTTGGTGCTCAAGTTTCATTTTTTTGCATGTGGCTGTCCAGTTCTCCCCACACCATTTGTTGAAGAGGCTATTTTTACTCCATTTTATGTTGCTGCCTCTTTTGTCAAATATTAATTGACCATAGAGACTTGGGTTTATTTCTGGGCTCTCTGTTTTGTTCCATTGGTCCATGTGCCTGTTTTTATGCCAGTACCAGGCTGTTTTGATTACAGTGGCCTTGTAGTATAGTTTAGTGTCAGGTATTGTGATCCCTCCTACTTGACTCTTCTTTCTCAAAATTGCAGCAGCTATTCAGGGTCATTTATGATTCCATATAAATTTTTGGAGCATTTGTTCTATGTCTGTGAAATATGTCATTGGTACTTTAATAGGAATTGCATTGAATGTGTAAATTGCTTTGGGCAGTATGGACATTTTGATGATATTAATTCTTCCAATCCATGAACACAGTATATGTTTCCATTTGTTTGTGTCTTCCTTGGTTTCTTTCCTGAGTGTTATATAGTTTTCTGAATACAGGTCTTTTACCTCTTTGGTTAGGTTTATTCCTAGATATTTTATTTTTCTTTTGGCTATTTCAAATGGGATTTCTTCCTTGATCTCTGCTTCTGCTGTTTCATTGTTGGTGTACAGAAATGCCTTTGATTTCTAGATATTGACTTTGTATCCCGCTGTTTTGCCAAATTCATTTATTAGGTCAAGCAGTTTTTTTTGTGGAGTCTATAGGATTTTCTATGTATACTATCATGTCATCTGCAAACAGTGACAGTTTTGTTTCCTCCTTTCTGATTTGGATGCCTTTTATTTCTTTTTCTTGTCTGATTGCTGTGGCTAAAACTTCCAGTACCATATTGAATAGAAATGGTGAAAGTGGACAGCCTTGTCTTGTTCCTGATCTTAGTGGAAAAGATTTTAATTTTTGCCCATTGAATATGATATTGGCTGTAGGTCTCTCATATATGGCCTTTATTATGTTGAGGAATGCTCTCTCTATTCCCACTTTGCCAAGTGTTTTTATCATGAATGGGTGCTGTACCTTATCAAATGCTTTTTCTGTATCTATTGATATGATCATGTGGTTTTTGTCTTTGCTTTTGTTTATGTGATGTATTACATTTACTGATTTTTGAATATTATACCATCCTTGCATCCCTGGAATGAATCCCACTTGGTCATGGTGCATGATCTTTTTAATATACTGTTGGATGTGGTTTGCCAGTATTTTGTTGAGGATTTTAGCATCAATGTTCATCAGTGATATTGGCCTGAAGTCTTCTTTCTTTGTTGTGTCTTTATCTGGTTTTGGAATTAGGATGATGTTGGCCTCATAAAAAGAGTTTGGGAGACTCCCATCTTTTTGGATATTTTGGAATAGTCTGTGAAGGATAGGGGTTAGCTCTTCCTTAAATGCTTTGTAGAATTCTGCTGTGAAACCATCTGGTCCAGGGCTTTTGTGTGTTGGGAGTTTTTTGATTACTGCTTCAATTTCTTTTGTTGTTATTGGTCTGTTCAGGCTTTCTGCATCTTTTCCATTGAGTTTTGGAAGATTATATTTTTCTAGAAATTTTTCCATTTCACCTAGGTTTTCAAATTTCTTAGCATACAGTTCTTTGTGGTAATTTCTTACAATCCTTTGTATTTCTGTGGTATCTGTTGTAATCTCTCTTTCATTTATGATTGTGTTTATTTGGGTCTTCTCTCTTTTTTTCTTGATGACTCTGCTTAAAGGCTTGTCGATTTTGTTTATCTTTTCAAAAAACCAGCTCTTGGATTCATTGATCCTTAGAATTGTGCTTTTAGTCTCTATGTCATTTAATTCTGCTCTGATCTTGGTTATTTCCTTCCTACTGCTTGCTCTGGGCTGTCTTTGTTGTTGTTCCTCGCGTTTTTGTACATGTAGGGTTAGGTTGTTTGTTTGGAATGTTTCTAACCTTTTTAGGTGGGCCTGTATCACTCTGAACTTCCCTATCAGGACTGCCTTGGCTGTGTCCCATAAGTTTTGGGTTGTTGTGAGTTCATTTTCATTTGTTTCCAGAAACCTTTTAATTTCTTCCCTCATATCATTCTTGACCCATTTATTGTTTAATAGCATGCTGTTTAATCTCCATGATTTTGAGTGTTTGGGTTTTTTTCCTTGGGGTTGGTTTCTAGTTTCAGTCCCTTTTGTTCTGAGAAAATGCTTGGTATGATTTCAATTTTCTTGAAATTGTTGATGCTTGTTTTGTGTCCTATCATGTGGTCAATCTTTGAAAATGTTACGTGTACATTTGAAAAGAATGTATATTTAGCTTCTTTTGGATGGAGGGCTCTGTATATATCAGTAAAGCCCATTTCATCAAGGGTATTATTCAATGCCACAATATCTTTGTTAATACTTTGTTTGGAAGATCTGTCCATTTTTGATAGTGGGGTGTTAAAATCCCCCACAATAATTGTGTTGCTGTCCATATCTTTCTTGAAGTCCTCTAAGATTTTCTTTATGTATTTGGGTGCTCCTATGTTGGGTGCATATATATTTACAATATTTATGTCTTCTTGATGGATTCTTCCCTTGAGTATTATGAAGTGACCTTCTGGGTCTCTCTTTATGGACCTTTTTTGGAAGTCTATTTTGTCTGATATGAGTACCCCGGCCTTTTTTTCCTGTCCATTTGCTTGGAAGATTTGTTTCCAGCCCTTCACTTTCAGCCTGTGTAGGTCTTTTATCCTGAGGTGGGTCTCTTGTAGACAGTAGATATGTGGGTCATTTTTTCTTATCCAATCAGCTATTCTATGTCTTTTGATTGGAGCATTTAATCCATTTAGATTTAAGGTTATTATTGATAGGTACTTATTCATTGTCTTTTATGTACGTGTGTTCCTCTCTGTCTCTCTCTCTCTCTTTTCCTTCCCTTCCTTAAAGTAGTCCCTTTAGAATCTCTTTCAGAGCTGGTTTGGTGGAGGTGTATTCTTTTAAACTTCTTTTGTCTGGGAAGCTTCTTATTTGGCCTTCTATCTTGATTGAGAGCCTTGCTGGATATAGTAGCCTTGGTTGCAGACCTCTGATTCTCCTTACCTGGAGTATTTCTTGCCATTCTCTTCTGACTTGAAGTGTTTCCATTGATAAGTCAGCTGTTAGCCTTATTGGGGCTCCCTTGTATGTTACTTCCTTTTTCTCCCTTGCTGCCTTTAAGATTCTCTCTTTGTCTTGAAATTTTGCCATTTTAATTATGATGTGTCTTGAGGTGGGCCTCTTAGGGTTCCTCTTGATTGGGACTCTCTGTGTTTCCTGGATTTGTGTGGCTTTTTCTCTCATCAAATTAGGGAAGTTCTCCTTCATTACTTGTTCAATTAGGTTTTCTATCCCTTGCTCTTCTTCTTCTCCTTCTGATATCCCTATTATACGGATATTATTACGTTTCATAATGTCTTGCATTTCTCTTAATCCCTCTTCATTTTTTCTGAGCCTCTTTTCCTTTTCTTGCTCTTTTGGGGTGTTGTTTTCTACTTTGTCCTCCAGCCCGCTAATCCGATCTTCTGCTTCATCGATCCTGCTTTTCATTCCTTCTACTGTGTTCTTCAGTTCAGAAATTGTATTCTTCATTTCCTCGACCTTTGTTGAGAGTTTCTATTTCCTTTTTCATGTTTATATAGTTTGCAGTGAGATTGATGTAGTTTCCCTCTAATTTCTGATAGCTCATTGTGAGTTCATTGAACTTCCTGATAATCATTGTTTTGAACTCACTATCTGGTAGTTGAGTTGCCTCTATTTCATTTAGGATTTTTCCTGAGGCTTCCTCTTTTCCCTTCAATTGGGGGTTGTTTCTTTGTTTTCTCATTTTTTGTGGGTTTGTTCTTTTCTTCTTGTTTGTTAAATTGATCTGTTCTGATCCCCTGTAATTATGGTGTGAACTTCTGTGGTAGAGTATTTTTGAGATTCAGTGGTGCAATCTCCTTTGTGTATCCTGGTGTTCACAGCTTCCTCCCACTCTTTTTTTTGTGATAAGTTGGAGGAGTAAGGCGAAATGGTTTAAGACAGCAAGACAATCTGCTATGATATTTACATTAGCAGCCAGTAGAGAAGAGATGGGTTATCCTTTGGTTCCTTATAGTGTTAACCATGATCCTCCACCCCACTATCCATGTTTTAGAAAGGATGGAAAGAGGGTAAGACTCTTATTGGGGACGAGAGGATTGTTAGTTGGATCTAGAAAGCTGTGAGGCTGTGGGAGGTGAGATTCTAAGGTAGGGTTGGATTAAAGATTAGTATATAGGAGTAGTGTGTAAAAGAATAGAGACAACCCCCACAGTAGTAGAGTTCAGGAAATTGCAAAATGGGCTGAGATCAGGTAGGGGTATTGAGTAGTATTTAAAATTGTATAGACTAGGTCTTACTAACAGTAATAGTAAAGTGACAGTCTTGTGGCAGAATTGATGAGGTCTAGATAACAAGAATAAAGAGTATAGAACCTTGAAAGGTGTATTAATGGAACACAGATGAAGGATAGTAACTTATCAACACCTTGTGACTGAGATACCAGGGGGAACCTATCAAATGACAGTATAACCAGCCAAGCAAAGAAGATTATACAGAAAGAAAAAGAATGCTAAAATATTATTAAAATAAAAAATGTCGGAAAAGTGAGAAAAAGATAATACAAATTTACAGTAACTTGCAAGATTAAAAAAAAGGAAAGAAAAGCAGAAGATGTAGTGCAGGAGAGATAAATTTGGAGTGGAAAGAATAATATTAGGATGAATGGAAGGGAAACATAAGGGATTGCGAGTTATAAAAATAATAAGAATTGAAAAATAAAATGTCACTTAAAACACAAGATAAAATCAATCAACCAACAACAGCCACAAAAACAAAACAAAACAAAACAAAACAAAACAAAATTAAAAAAAAACCTTTTGTTGGTTTCTAACTGGCCAGACCAGTTTTTCTGATCTTTCTGGCTTCAGCTGGCTGAGGGACCTTTGAAATGCTTCTCTCACTTCCCTGCCAGATCTCAGCAAGTGTGTCAGGTACCCTGGGCGGTCCCGAGCACACTGGCTCTCCGGATCTCACTTCCACGTTCTTCCAGACTCAGGGGTCCTGCAGGGTTCCAGCTCTATGATCTCAGGAGGCACCCGCGACATTTTGGGATTCACTGTGCCCTCCCTGGGAATCGTAAAAGGGCACGCCCTTCCCCCAAACTTTTGAGATTTGGGGTCTAGGATCACCCTAAGCGCCTCGCCATGACCCTTCTGGGTTCACAGCGAGCACGAGTCAGGCTTCCCAATGGTGCGAGAGCCGAGCCCTTTCCAGCTCCGTGTTCCCCGCCGAACTGCACTCCACCAGGGCTAGGGGTGTTGGCGCCTTTCCCGGCTCCCCAGGTCGGGCTGGCTGGAAATTTCTGAGCCAGTACTGTAGGAATGCACCAAGTGCCCTGTCCCTCCTGGGATCACAGCGCGAGATTCAGGCCTCCCTATGGGGCACGAGCCAGCCCCTCCTGGCTCTGTGCTCTCCACCGATCTGCACTTCCACCGGGCTAGGGGTGTGGGAGCTCTTCTAGGCTGCCCCTGGTCCAGTCAGCTGGAGGCCCTCACTTCTCCCAGGTCTCTGGGCAGTGTTCATAGTCCCTGGGCGATTTTTTTCCAGTCCAACTGGCCAGTCTGTTCCTTCAAGCAACACGTTCTCCCCTGGAGTTGTTCACCCCCGTATTCAGGGGAGGGAGCAGCAACTCCCCTCTCCCAGGAGCCCTGAGGCAGACCCAGGAGCACCAGGCCTGGGGACTGCACACCCCTAGACCCCGCACTGATCCCTGGGTCCCTTTTGTCCTGAAGCAGTCTCCTTACCGTCTGGTTTTTCAGTGATCGCAATAATTTTGGTGTCCTGCTTTCAAAAGTAATTCGGTAACCTAGTCCACTTGCTCTGTTTCTCCACAGATCCGCGAGTTTCCCTCCTCTTCACAGAAGCCGAGAAAAACACTGCCTAGAGTAAAGCCGCCATCTTCCGCCCCCCCCCCCCCCACCGCCTTATTTTTCTTCTAAATGAAAATTTAGGTATTCTTTTTTTAAAGATTTTATTTATTTATTTTTAGAGATGGAAGGGAGGGAGAAAGAGAGAGAGAGAAAAACATCAATGTGTGATTGCTGGGGGCCGTGGCCTACAACCCAGGCATGTACCCTTACTGGGAATCGAACCTGCAATGCTTTGGTTCTCAGCCTGCATTCAACCCACTGAGCTCTGCCAGCCAGGGAAGAAAATTTAGGTATTCTTAATAGCCAGATGGATACTTGGATTTATAAGTTTCTGTGTCATATAATGGAAAGAGCACTTGATAAATTCCAGAAGCTTGCTTCCTATTCCTAATATGTACCAGTTTTTGATCTTCAGCAAGTTACTAAATTTTTCTGGACTTCAGTTTGTTTATATATGTACATATATTGGGAATAACCATCTCTAACTCATTCTCCCATGGTTATTATGAAGTTACAATGTAGTTAACTGCCAATAAAATGTCATTAAAATTACTTTAAATTATAGCCATTAATTTAATATCTGTTCATTCCTTTTCAGAAATAGTGTTTTATATTTCTCTGAAAAGTGAAAATATTGCATGAATGAAAGCTTTTCTAACATGCTAGTGCCTTTCTTGCTAATGTTGGTTAACCTAATTTAGATTGGTCACCTCCTTCCTATCATGTCCATATACTGAATTTGAGGTCTATAAACTCTCCCTGTCCCTCCTATTCCTCATCTTACCTTTGTACTCTGAAGTATGATCTATACTCCACTGCTAAATATAATGCCAATCATTCTTTTCTTCTTGTAAGTACCCTTATTGTTCATTCTTTTTTTCTTTATTTCTGCAGCCTGTGTCCTTTTTCGAGCTCTTATCATCTCACAATTGGATTCCTTTAGTAGTTTTTCATTAGATCTCTCACTGTGCTTGACTCCAATCATCACAACAAATCACTTCCAGAAAAATCTTTTTAAAATACTATTCTCATTCTGTAACTTTCCTGCTTGAAACATAAAATGGTTTTATTGTCTATTGCATTAGGTTGACACTCTTCTCCTGGTCTTCAAACTTCTTTATATTTTAGTGCTTTCTTACATTGCTAACCTATGTGAACCCTGTGATTCAGAAAAATCAAATACCCATGAACATAATTTATATTCAATATACCATCCCTCAACCCCATAAAAGTTTTAACCCATATCTGGGATTCTCTCTCATTAGCTAAAATATTTATTATTTGCACCCTGCCTTTGCAGCTTAATTAAAGTTCTATCATCTGTATGGACTAATTTTTTTCTCTATCTTATACTTGTTTCTTCTTACTTTAATTAGATTAACAGTTAGGACACTAATTGTAAGTAATAGAATTTGAAATCAAGCTAGGCTAAGCAAAAAAAGGGGGGGATTTATTTATTTATATAATTATGAAAGTCAGGAATGTAGTAAGAGCAACTAACAAGTAAAACTAGTGGTGCAATGCCAACAAATCCATTCTTGCCACATTTAATTTCTCTCCTTTTTGTGAGAACATCATTCTCTCTTTTCATTTCTTCATGAGCCTAGAACCATGCTGCTGCCTACTCTTGGCTCACATTTTTGTAAAAAACAAACAGATTTTGCAGAGAATAAAAAGATTCCCTACATTAGCTTGAGTTTGGAAAATATCCAAGCAAAAATTCTTATGACCAGTTTAGTAATAACACCCATTTAGGCCAATTGCCAGGGCCAGTGGTCTGCAGATCTGTAAGTGTAAAGTGGATAATTTCCTTTTTTCATAGCTGGTGTACAGGCTTATGACTTAACACAGTCCTGAATTGTAGGGTTATTTTAAAAACTGAATCAGTTTTTGTTTTTTTGCAAAGTTAGAAATAGATATGACTCTGATATCAGGGATTTCTCTCTACCAGAATTGCCCCTTGGAGGAGAATCAATGATGTCTTGAGGGACAGGGAGGAAATAAGCCGCATTGGCAGCCTCCATATGCTTCAGAGAGTAACGTGCTATTCCTGTATGTTAGGTAATCCCAAACGGTTTATTACACTCTAGCATCCCAAAGGTATGATTAAAGGATTAGAGTGTGGAGAAAACAGCAGACATTAATGCAACAGAGTGAAAAAAAAAAAACACTTTGGTATTATCCTGGGATTTCATCAGCAACAAAATGAGGACAAAAGAATTGGACCATGAGCAATTTTATTTAAACACTGGGTGAATCCAATCAAGATGCTTTAGCTTTTAGCTTCCCTGATGACAGAGGTTATGTCTGTTCTAATTTGCTTTGTGAGGTGTCTACATAGGCAACAGGGATAGGGATCATGTTTTTAAGAAATACTCAAATGTTTGTAGCAACATTACCAAACACTCAGTGCACCACCATATCTAATGAGCAGCTTTAGTTTTAAATTCCTTGGAAGAACGCTCAGTGATAGTGAAATTAACAGGAGATATAAATTGGGAGCTGTGGTTGTTAGCTGAAGCATTGAAAATAGACACAAGAACATAGGGAGACTTTCTATTAAGAGGAGCTGGTTGCAGTCAGTGAAGGCAAATATCAGCATCTATGAAAAAGAATTTATAGGAAAAAAACTTATAAAACTGTGTATGATTAAGAATAGTAATGATCGTTGAGCTATTTTTATGTGCCAGATTTTGTTCTGAACATTTCACATGCAAAAGTCAAATTTAATCTTTATAACTACTTCATGAGAATTTTATGGATGAGGAAACAAAGGCTTAGAGAGATAAATAACTTGCCCAAACTCCAAAATTAGTGACAGAGCCAGGATTAGAACCCTGATTTGATTAGAGTAAGATTTAAACTTAGTCTAACTTTAGAGCCATTTTCCTGAAGCCTATTTTGTGACTACCTATTGGGAAGAAAAATTTATAAAAAAGCTAAGATAGGGACTAATGTTTATTGGGAATCTATTTTGTGCAGACATTGAACTGGTAGTTATCCTACTATTCCTGAGGTGATTTAGAAACTGAAACTCGGGGGCATTTAAATAACTTGTCTAGGCCCATATATAGAGAGAAAATTGCATATGCAAGAATTAAACTCAGTCTATATATATTGCAAGATGCAATGTCATTTCCAAATATCATGATGACTATGACAACATATTATCTTAATTCTTATCTTGCCCAAGGATTTGGGTACCTTTTGTGGCTAGATGTTTTCGTCAGCTGCAGAGGTATATTTTAGTTTGTTGGGCAGCCATAACAAAGAACCAGAAACTAGGTGACTTAAACAACAATTTATTTCCTCATAGTTCTGGAGGCTAGAAGTCTAAAAATCAGTATATAGTAGGGTTGTCTTCCTTTTAGGGCCTTACTCCTTGACTTGCAGATGGTCACCTTCTCCCTGTGTCCTCATATGGTCTTCCCTTTGAGCATATCTGTGTCCTGATCTCCTCAACTTATAAGGACATGACTCATATTTGATTTGGGACTCATATGACCTCATTTTACTTTAATTGACTCGTCAAATGTCCTATCTCCAAATACTGTAACATGTTAAGGTACTGGGGGTTAGATTTCAATACATGAATTTTGGGGATACACAACCTAACTCATAACAAGGGCATATAGTGCTTTGGGAAAATGACAAAAACTGAAGAGTCAGGTAGGCTGTAAGGTCCACTGCCAGCACTTTCAAGTTACCATAATTTCTTATCTGGACTATTACATCAACCTCCTAACTAAGCTTCTTGCTTTCTCTCTTATCTAATCTTACAGGAAATAATAATTTGTCAGGGTTGTTCCTTAAAAGACCATATAGCACAATTCCAAAAATCATCATTTACTTTGTAGTCCATGTGAATGCCAACCTTCTCCAAGTTATATTACAAAATGGCACTGGATACCTTCTGGTCTTTGTTTCCTTTATTAATTCTAAACATTTGTAATTACAATACTATTTTTCTCTCTGGACTACAGCTCCACTCTCTTGTCTCATTATTGCTAGTGTATTCTTTTTTAAGTGCAGCTCAGATAATGTCATCTGCCCTCTCAAACCCCTTGTCTTGTCCCTCTTTATCAAGTCAGAGCCTCCCCATTGTGACCCTAGCCTGCTCCTGCTCCTCCCTTCTTGTTGGCCCTGCAGTGGGAAGACTGGATCTTCACTACATATTTACCCACCTCAACCTGCTTGTGCTTATTCTGCTTGCTCCATCTGGAAAGCCATCAACTTATTGCCAAAATCTACTCCTTTTGCAAGACCCAACTTAAATTCCACTTCATGAACAGACATTTTCCTGACATAGCTAATCAGAAGTGATATAATCTCTTTTTCTCCACCATTAAACTTTCACCTTTACTATGCTGGATCTTTTTACAAAGGGAGTCTTTATTGCAGCCACTGTAACCTCAGTGGCCCTTTCAAAGTCTTGGAGTAACTGAAAACATGATAGAGACCATTGGCCAGCAAATCTTAGGAGACTTTATCAGAATAGTCCAGTGTTGCACTCGCAACAGCTCATAAACGTACGCACAAGAGAATTGTTACATTCCATAGTCTGCTGTTGCACAAAGCCTTTACTAAAAATTAAATTATATAAATGTATAATTTAATAAATTATTTTTAAAAGTAAAATATCAGCAAATTCTAGTTAAAAATAAATTATTACCAATTATTTTACCATTTTTAAAATATTCTATTTATTTACTTTTAGAGAGAGTGTAAGGGAAGGAGAAAGAGAAGGAGAAAAACATTAATGTGTAGTTGCCCCTGGTATGTCCTCCTCCCCCCACGGGGACCTGGCCCACAACCCAGGCATGTGCCTGACTGGGAATCAAACCCCCCAGCGACACTTTGGTTTGCAGGCAGGCACTCAATCCACTAAGCCACACCAGCCAGGACACATTTTACTGTATTTTTTTCCCTCTTTAGGATACTTACAGCTATATGTTCAATATAACATATATTGGTGTACTACTATGCATCTCCTTCCAATGCCATGTTTAATGATCTCACATTGGTAGCCTAAAGTTTCTTGGGGTGGGAATATTTACACCATGGAAATTAGTGCGCTAAAAATCAGGGCTTGATTTTTATTGCCTAGATTTAAGAAAGTGATGCAGAACATGTAAAAGTTCAGATTAGACTTAAAAGTGTGTCATGTCTATAGCCATTATATTGCAAATAGCACAATGTGTAAAGAAATACATTTCCAGTATTTGAAACTATTTTCTGATTCAGAAAAGTTACTTGTGTCATTGATTGGTGAGCAAAGTTCTGACATATACCTTATTTGTTTTCAATTTCATCAAATATCTTAACATATGTAAAAGTCAGTCAATATTCATGTCAGAAATATACCAAGTAATCAATTGCAATCATACATTGGCTGTGGATACAAGATTTTGACATTTTGTGAGAGTTAAGGAGCCATATGAAGTTTCTAGTAAAGAAGATTGTATATTTTGTTATTTCTGAATTATGTGCTACATTTATTTTATAAGTAAAATTTGTAATACACACATAGCACACACACATATTCCTCCAGAAAGGTAGTCGTTAAACATTTACCACCAGATGCCCCCAGATCATGGGGGTCAAGTGAACTCCTTGTCAAAATCTAAGAAACACACATTTGTAAATAGTTAAAATAACATCAGTGTTTTACCTTTCCTATATCAGATATCACTTAAGACACTACTTTAAATCTCCTTGGCTTCATTTATGTCCAGGCCCTTTTTCTTTCTTTCACTCCCAGCTGGTAAAACCAGACTTGAAATCATCACACATGAGTGCCTGGCCTCATGTCTGTCTACATACCTCTGACTTTCTACTTAGGACCTCTCTTTGCTCAGGTAGACTGCTTGGAGCGAATTCATGATAACAAAGAATAGATAAAATAATACCTTGAGGAGGTCATCTTTAACCATTAGCAAGGAGAGACTGCGGGCATTTTTCCTCCCTTCCTTTTCAATACAGCCTTGAGAAGTAGTCTTTATATGGCCTCTTGATAGATCATCCCATGAAATGCGCAAATAGCCTCAGTAATCCACCCTTGTGTTGGCTTTCTCTCTGTCTCAATCTTGGTTTCCCTCAGCCCTGTGTTATGGAGGACCAAGGCTAAGATACTTCTCATAATCATGTGGGGCAAGTGGACAAACATCTAATAACATCTGCTTCATGTGACTAAACTAATTCTTGGAAAGAGGGCATAGCTAAGTTATTTTCCATGTCAAATACAAAAATTAAAATTATCCAGTAATAACTGAAAGGAGACACAAGTAGCAAAAGGATGTATTATATGTCTCATCACCTGATGTGTCCAATTATAAGTAATCTCTTCTTCCTTTGAACTCAACCACCTACATCCAACTTACTACTTTGTACCTGTATTATGGTATATACCTATATTTTTATGCACATAAATATGTTTATGTCATATATATAGATAACTATATACATTCACATATAAGTATATCTATCATATATGTACAGGTCTGCCCAGAAAGTATTCAGCCATTTAATATGAAAAATAGAGATATTTATTGAAAAGGTTACAAGAAACATTGTACATAGGACAATGACACCTCAGTCCCCTTCAAAGTAGGCACTTTGGGACCTCACACAGTTTTCTCAATTGCCATCAGCTGCCCTGTCATATTTTTTTGAATCTCATCAATAGTCTAAAATCTCTTATCTTTCAAAGGTGATTTTAGTTTTGGGAAAAACCAGAGCTTCAAGGTGCCAAATCTGGGCTCTAGTGGGGCTAAGTCACCTGTGTGATTTGGTGTTTTGCCAAAAAGCTCTGCATGAGACTTGGTGTATGAGCGGGCTCATTGTCAGTGATGAAGCTACCAATCACCAGTTGCCCATAGCTGTGGTTTTCTGAATCATCTGAATAGTTTCTGTAGAAGAATGTTCAAGCTTAATGCAAAATTTGATGCAGATTCATTGCTGCACTCACTCATTTTGATGCAACAGCCACAAAGAACACGTGCTTACTCAATAGCATCTACTGCCCCCACTGACCATACAGTGAAGTCATCATTGTTCCCACGTGCGAATTCCAGTCTACTCTCCTTGGCTGCCAGGTTACATCAATGTCACACAAACCATTCTCATTATATTAACAACAGTTGGACTTTTTCTGGACTGAATATATATATAAAAATCATATATATGATCCTTCATCAGCCCCTCATGTACTTATCAATGTATTAAGTAACAGATATATATGTATGTAGCTGACCTTCCTTCAACCTTGTATAGTATATAGCTTTTAAATTATTATTCATTTCTATAAATGCTTGGATATTGAATAGGATGGAATCTGTCCTCTTAAGAGTATTAAATCTAGGATCTATGGAGACTACCCAATATTAAAAAAACTAGTAAACTGGGTCAGCCTTCCTGCACCAACAGCCATCTTTTCCCCAGATTAAGCAAGAGTTTTAGTGATTTCTATAAGTGTATAAAACCTGAAATAAACATAGTAATGCTTGAAACTGGATTTCTTTCTAGAGGAAAAATAAAATCACAACTTTTGTGGTTCCATTCCAGAAGGTTTTGCCCTTGCTTTACAACAGACACTCCTGAGGATTTTTTAATATTTAAAATAAAAAAAAAACTTGCTAAATCTAATTTATAAGGAAATGTTACATTTCTTCCCTACAGGTTCCCAATTATTATCAGCAAACAATTTATTTCTTCAGAAATATATTAGTGATCTTTGTTCTCCCTTGGTTTGATATATATGAAGAAAATGCATTTCTTGTGTCTGGTGAAAAGTTACAGCAGTTGTTGGCATGCATTTACAAATAGAAATGAATGCATTAAGGAAAAAGAACTCTCAAAAGGGTGGATATCTTGAAAGGCCAAATGATATTTGATATACTGTCTGGGGAATACTGGTAGAACAGATGATTGAATAAAGATTAGTTACATAAATTTCAAGTTTTCCCACTTCAGTGAAGACTATTTTTCATATGTCATCAGAGACATGTTACCAGATACCTTTTCAATAGTTCTGCATTGAGTACAATTTCCAACTCTTGATACATACTTAAATATGTACAAAGAAAACCTAACATAAATTATCCATAAGGCTCAGAATATATATTGAGAAACAGAAAATGTAATTCAGAGCAAGCATGTATAAAAGGAATAGAGAAAATGGCTAAAATTATTTTCATAATGATTACAATATAATGGATCAATGTAAGAGGCAGATCTAACATCCCACTCTCTAAGGATCCTTAGAGTGATCATTTTATAGATAAGGGGAAAGCTGACAAGAAAAGCTACACGGTTTCTCAAAACCATGCAGGTGATGAGTTACCAAGATTTCAAACACTATCGTTGTTCCATTTGAGGCACAGGATTCTAAGCTCTGCTGCCCTTCACCATGGACCCCGTCTTAGTTTAGCCCAGTGCTTTTGGTTCAACACCACAGCTGCTTCGCACAGCTGTTCACAGTAGATGCTTAATAACAATTCATTAAAGAAAAGTTGATGAACCTTGAGGGCATTATGCTAAGTAAAATAAATCAAGCAGAGAAACATAAACACTGCATGATCTTTCTTATATGTGGAATCTAAAAAAGCCAAACTCATAGAAACAAAGAGGAAAGTGGTGGTTGCCAGGAGCTGCAGGTGGGGAGGTGCATAGTGGAGGAAATAGGGAGGTGTTGGTCAAAGGGTGCAAATGTTTAGGATGAATAATTCTGAGCATCTAACATGCTACATAAAGGCTATAGTTAACAATACTGTGTTGCACTTGACAGTTGCTAGAGAGAGCATTTCTTAAGTATCCTTGCCAAAAAAAAAAGGTAGCTATGTGAGGTTATGAATATGTTAACTAACCATATTATGGTAACCACTTTACAACATATGTTTATATCAAGTCATCACATTCACACATTAAATTTACACTATGTTATATGTCATTTATATCTCAACAATCTTGGGGGAAGAGTTAGTACTTATTTTTTTCAAATGCATTTATTCAACAAATATTTAATCACCTTAGGCTCTAGAGGGGGGATAGAGGGGAATTAAAATGTAACGCCTTTTGCTGATTAGCTCACAGTCTCCTAAGGAGTCATAAAAACAAAATAATTACACTAAACCATGAAAAAAACCTGTTACATTGGAGTGAGTGGGCAGTGAGGGCACAGCAGTAATTCATACTCTAATAAAGATATACTGCTAGCTAGATGTGTAATTTATAAAAGGTAAAAACACAGGTGAAATTAATTTTAAAAGTACATTTTTATTTAACTCAATGCATCCAAAATTTTATTATTTCAACATAAAATCAATTTTATAAAGTATTAATAGGATATTTTACATTTTTTGTACTGAGTCTTTCTTTTATGCCAAGAAAATATCTCAGTTTGAGTTAGCCACCACATATCAAGTAGCCACATTCATGCTCGGTAACCACATGTGGCCAATGGCTCCCATACTAGACAGCATAGGCCTAACCAACAGACAACAGTTGCCAAGGCCATAATTCTGCAGCAAGGTTTGTTTGACTCACTCCTCAATGAAGTTCAGAGTTTGGAAACAACCACAGCATAGCCACTGTACTATACTTCAGTTCCTTCTACTCATTTCTCAGTTCTAAAGTGAATGATGGTCCAGACAGATATTTCCAAACTGAGTCCTTCCGTTCACTACTGTAGGAGGCACTGAGTCCTCCCAGACGGAATCTAGCAACCACAGAGCCTAGACAGTGCCCACCCAAACCGGACAAAGTGGTGGCGGGACAAGGAGCTGCTGTCAAAGAAGTTAATTCTTTTCAGAAAAGGCTGTCAAGCTTGAACAGATTTGGCTGTGCTGCAGAGAATTTTGTGCCTTCAGCTGGCAATGGGAGAATTTCTGGGTTGTCATTAGACCCAGTTAGAATGGAGGATCAGAGGTGACTAGCAAGCTAAAACAGAGGCACATGAATAACTCACCAACCCCCCAGGCCCACTGGCACACAGTTCCATATAGGGGTTTATTCTTTCTGTGGAAATGGAATCACTCTTAATGAGACATGCACGGCAGGCTTCAGCTGTGAGGTTGACAGCTTATAAAGAAAGTAGAAGGAAGTTGAATTCTGAAGGGTTACAGCAGGAATCTGGGTCATAGCTTCTGTCTCAACTTTTTTTATTTTCCTCTAGGAAGAATAGCCAGAAAATGAAACTAGTCAGAACTGCATTATTTTTGAGAAGATCAATATAAAGTGATTTTTTAAAAACTTTGCAAATCTCAATTTATTTTATTAACAGGTAATAATTAAAATACTGCAAAAATCTTAATACCAAAATTAATTTTTCCCTTTTGCTTGTCCCTCTGTAGTCCTTTCTCCCCAACAAAGATTTTGTTAAGTAACTAATAATGTGACACGGCATGTCCGGTTCCAAAACCACCTGCTAATTTTACAGGCCTTCATCTGTAGAAAAGCTATAATTAGGCATTGTATGTTTTGTAGGAAGGCTTTGATATTTAAACACCAATTCTTGGCAGTGATGCAGATTGGATCATTTAGTACTAAATCATATATGTCTATAATATTTCTAGTAATTAGGCAAAAAGTTATTTGTTAAATAATATATGTTTGCTGAGATGAATTCAATTTAGTAGTATCTGTAACTAGTTTCAAATGAAACATTTCGCCGTGGGTAAGGGCCTTTGAAAGAACCACGGAACTATTGAGCAATTCCCAGTTCTTTTTTTTTAAAGATTTTATTTATTTATTAATAGAGAGATGGAAAGGGAGGGAGAAAGAGAGGGAGAGAAACATTAATGTGTGGTTGCCTCTCACCAGGCCCCCACTGGGGACCTGGCCTGCAACCCAGGCATATGCCCTGACTGGGAATCGAACTGGTGACCCTTTGGTTCACAGCCCGTGCTCAAGCCACTGAACTACACCAGTCAGGGTCAAAATTCCCAGTTCTTGAGGGAAAATAATATACCGTAGGAAAAGAGCACAGGCTTTGAAATTTGACAGATAAAGGTTGAAATTCCAGTTTTTCCACAAACCAGCTATTCATTATTTGGCAAATTATCCCAGAATAAGCAATTCATTATAAATATGAGGAATAATAGCTACCTCATAGGAAGAGTTGGCTTGAATAATAACTATTATTATTATTATTTGAAATGACTTGTGTAGTAATTGGTACATATTATTAACCTTTAACCAATTAATTCCACAGGATCTAGAAAAATTTTAATAGTGATGACGATGATGATGATGGTCATACAGCCTGCTCTTTTATGGCTTCTACCATGGTGCCAAAATCAGTGAATTTCTTTTACTATTCATCTTATTTGAGTATTCACACAATTAATTGTACAAAGAAAATAGAAGCCCTTTGTTATCTCAGTTTCCATAAGAATGCATTCTCTTGAGTTCTCTTCTTTTTATATTTTTATTTTTTATTTATTTTAGAGAGAGAAACATCAAGTTGTTGTTCCTCTTATCTATGCATTTATTGGGTGATTCTCCTATGTGCCCAGGCTGGGGATCAAATCTGCAATGTTGGTGTGTAGGGATGATGCTCTAACCCACTGAGTAGTGAGCTAGGTCTTTGATTTATCTCCTTCTTCATTGTTTTTGTGAGCTTTAACTTCTCAAATGATGCATAAATATTTGAATTATTTAGGGTGTCATCAGAACTCTCTTACTTTTACATCCTACACTTTGTCTATTACTGTTACTGGCTATATGTCAATGACTCCCAAACAGTTCCAACTCAGACTTCTATTCTCTGACCCAGATTGTCCTTATTCAGTTTCTATCATGATATTTTGAACTGGCCATTTCACAGAAATTTGAAAATAAATTCTAAAACTTTATTTTATTTTTTTCTACATTAGGTTCTACTTTAATTTTCTCTCTCTTGGTTAGTTCAACCCATTCCAAGAACCAAAGTTACTATAGGGAATAAATGCTACAACTTTATTCCAAGGCTCAGAACAGGACTACAGATGGAACTCAGACTTGTATAAGTACTTCACATGAGTGGCAGTTATAACTGTCATGTACATTTCTTTCATTGATTCCATTTCATGTCCTTGGTCATGCATGCCTTAGTGTATTCAACTTTTCCCTTAAAGTCAAACTTCTTTTTCTAGTTTCATTCCTGGTAGCCAGAAGAAAAATTTACCAACTTAGTATACCTTTCATTAAACCATTTGACATGTACTTTTTCTGACAATATCCTGTGGCCATGGTTAGTATTCCCATAAATAATATTTTATATATATAGTTCAAAATCTGAGTTACTAAGTTATGTTATACTAGCATTTTTTTTCCTGCTGAATTCACTATTGAAGTATTGTTCAAATTTTGCTTGTATAACCCATGCCTAAAGTAATGACTAAGGTAAATTTGCTAAATGAGATGCTTCTAGTAGTTGCAGTATTGAGACAACCTGGATGAGATCCAATAATGGCCTGCTATTATAATGAATACTGTGTGATATGGTTCATGTCATAGAAAGACTTCAGGGTAGGATTTGAAATAATTGGACAAACTTTGGAAATCTATTTGTTAGCAAAGTTTTCTTAGTAAAGGCACTTATAATTACTGATGGAACCTTTATGAGGGTACATAATGATGATAACATTTAACAACAATCTTTTAGCTTTAATTTTTTTTATTAATTATATCTCCAGCATCTAAAACACCTAGCTGTCAAGTTCAATGGCCTTATTTAGGAATATTCCTTGGGTCACTTAACTTCCTTTTTCCTTTCCATTCAACAAAAGTTTTTTTTTTTTTAGATTTTTTATTTATTTTTAGAGAGGGAAGGCAGGGAGGGAGAGAGAGAGAGAGAGAGAAACATCAATGTGCGGTTGCTGGGGGTTATGGCCTGCGACCCAGGAATGTACCCTGGCTGGGAATTGAACCCTGGACACTTTGGTTCCCAGCCTGCACTCAATCCACTGAGCTACGCCAGCCAGGGAAAAGTTTTTATATACATTGTTTCTGTTGTGAGGATAGAAATCTCTTCTTTTTTTTTTTTTATTTCAATCATTGTTCAAGTACAGTTTTCTCCCCCCTACTCCTGTTCCAGCCCCTCCACCCAACCCTCCCCCCTTCCCCCCATTACCCCCCACCCCTAGTTTTTGTCCATGTGTCCTCCAAATTTGTTCCTGTAATCCCTACCCATTCCCCCCTGAAATTCCCTCTTCTCTCCCCTCTGGCCACTGTCAGACTATTCCCTATTTCAGTGTCTTTGGTTATATTTTGCTAGTTTTTTGTTTTGTTTTGTTTTGTTGTTTAGATTCCTGTTAAAGGTGATATCATGTGGTATTTGTCTTTCACTGCCTGGCTTGTTTCACTTAGCATAATGCTTTCCAGCTCCATCCATGCTGTTGCAAAGGGTATGAAATCTCTTCTTTAAAGAACATTATTATCTAGTAGCAGGAGATAAACATAAACAAATGAGTGATACAGAGTTTGAAATTGCTATAATCATTGTACATGGTTATAATGAGAAAAATGCATGTATGTTAAAAAGAGAGGAACAGAACATCCTTATAAAAGAGATATTAATAAAAATGAGAACAGGTGTTGGCGCTCTAGCTTTTCTCACTTCTGGCTGTTTTAGGTAACCACACTGGTTTAACTAAAACACAGCCCACTCAATATGGGCAGCTTTGGCTAAGATCTCCTCATGCACAGTTATGATCCCTGAAAAGGCAGGAAGGGGTGAGTGAGCATTGGTTTATTGATCCTTCCCACGCATATTTTGGGGGGATGGTATCATGCCAGGCAGTAACTCTCATGAGAAATGACAGCATTTTCCTTCACTAGTAGTCATTAATAGAATACATTATTTATAATAGTGAAAGGATATTAGTAGTAAAAGCCACTTGGAATATATTTTTAAATTACTGTTTATATTGAGAATTTTAATTTCCTTTTTGACAAAAGATAATTTGGTCCAACTAAAAGGATAAAAGTTCTAATATGGAAGGCCAAGCTTAATATTTTTTTTAAAAAATTAAACTAATAATTCCTAAAGTGAATACTTTCTGAAAGTTTTTAATCTACTTGATAATTATATTTGAACAAATAAATTTATATAAAATTTTATTCTTACCTATCTTTCTGTACCACCTTTTTTGTTCAAGAAATCCCTGATTACCCACTATTGATGATAAATATAATTGAACAAGTTTATTTACTACCCTCAAGGGGTTTACAGTTTGGAAAATAGAATATATGAATCTATTCAAAATATAATAAATAAATATATATAGGATGGAGCATAAATATATATATGTAATATAAAAATACAGAATATATACTTTAAATTCATTCTAGCACAGCATAATAGTTAACACCATAACTTGTCATCTGAATCAGGGAACTCTTAGAAATCCCATGAGAAAACAAATTATGTAAAGTGGGTTATGTTTTACTAAAGAAGATATGTTAATATTGTAGATGGTATTTTTAACCAAGTTCTCAATATCAAATAAATCATCTGTATGATTAACCTTGTCATAAAGGTAAATGAACCACAATTATAAGCATTACTAGCAATTATAAGTAACAGGAATTATACTCTTCAATATTATAAAATAGATCAATAGGCTAAAATGTGTAAATATCTAGAGTCTACCATGTGCCTAATATTATACCTATACTTGATGAGTTAATATCTATGAAATGAGTTACTATCTATGAAATGAGTAACTAGGTTACATTATCCCTATAGGGAGATCCTTGAAAAGCATGGTGGAGCAGGTCAATTTAGTTCCACAGGCATTTTCTGGGTGGCACTATGGAGATATGGTCTACATTCTAAGTAAGTTTACAGTCTGGACATTTGAGTTGGACCAGAAAGAATGGGTCAACATGGAGAAATAGGAGAAGGGTATTCCAGGTGGAAAGAACATCATGATTAAAAGTAATGGTGAGAATATTTGGGGTATCTAAGGTACATTTGGAAGAGCCTAGTAAGAAATAAGAACCACCCCCTTGCCCAAGACCCCCTGAATCCCCTAGACTCACCCCCCTGAGAACCACCCCCTAGTGCCCTGCACTGCCCCATTTTCTCTCCAATGAGGTGAAAGAAACTACCATGAACCAAGGGAAACTCACCAAACTGCAGGCATATGTGCACAGTGGTGAGAAAGGAAATGCTCGTAGAAAGAATGTGATTCACAGAACAGCTACAGCATATGATAAAAAAAAAACCCTTCAGTTCTCATTATAGAAGTTAGGGATAAAAAATACCTCTGGTATTGAAGAGGTAAACATGTTCACAAACCAAGGGATGGTGATCCACTTTAACAACCCTAAAGTTCAGGCATCTCTGGCATGAACACTTTCACCATTACAGGGCATGCTGAGCCAAAGCAGCTGAGAGATACACTACCCAGCATTTTAAATCAGCTTGGTGCACACAGTCTGACTAGATTAAGGAGACTGGCTGAAGCTCTGCTCAAACAATCTGTGGATGGAAAAGGACCCCTTGCTATAGGAGAGGATGATGATGATGAAGTTCCAGTTCATGTGGAGAATTTTGATGAGGTTTCCAAGAGTGAAGCAAATTGAATTGAGTCAACTTCTGAAGATAAACTTGAAGAAGTTACTGGAAGCTACTATTTTATATTATGACTGCTTTTTAAAATTTCCTTTATGGATCTAATAAAATCTAGATCTCAAATATTTTAAGCCCTAGCCCCTTGGACACTGTTGCTCTTTTCAGTTTTGGTTTATAGACAAATCATTCTTTGCAGCTAAGCTGAAGAAGGGACTAAAGTTTAAAATAATGGTTAATAAAGTTCATTACCTAGTTAAAAAAAATAAGATCCCCCCAGTAGTGGTACATAAGGCGTAAAAAAATGAAAGCTAGGAGATGATAGGAGGTTATGTTACCATGTAAGCTCCTGTGCAAGGAATAATGAGTGAGGATTTGATTATAGTGGGAGAAGGGGAGTACAATAGAAAACCAGAAACTCATGTCAGAGAAAAGAAAATTATTTGTATTTTTAAGGATTCTGTTAATTTTTATTCTTATCATCATTTTCCCCAACACACATAAGATTTGTAAATTTGAACCATCTCTCCAACGAATATTTTGTCAGAAAAATTTCTCACTTACTCTATATATTCTATTTATATTACCATTCTTTGTTACTGTTATCTGAAAGTATGTTTAAGCCACAGAAGGACAGCAGTTCCTGATAGTGAATTGGTACCACCAGAAACAGCACTTGTCTGTGATTATACAGTACACACTGAAGAATTGTTTAGTGTCTTTAAACACTAAATATCAAATAAATCATTTTTCTTAGGTCAGAAGAGAGATTTAAAGTTATTCTGTAGCAAGTTTCACTTTCATTGTGTACCTTCAGTCTCAAGTAGAGGCAGGTATTTCTCTGGAAGTATGACTGACACAATACAGGTCAATTAGTACTAGTGAAAACAACTACCTTTAAATAATATTTGAGGTTGACATATTAGAATCTTTCTATCCAGGGAACACTGAAGTCCTCGGGAGAAAATTCATATGGGTTAACTATTGCACAACATGATTCTTTAAGTTTTAAGTGAAATACTATGTAATCATTTGAGTGATACATTCTAGACACAAATGCTGAAATTCTAATTGTAGGCCAGATAACCAATTTGACAATTATTTTGTCTGGAAAATTCCCAGTAGGTATTGATTACTTTCTACTATTCTATTCATTCATTTTTTAAGGTTTACAATTAAGTTTCTTTTTTTATTGTTGTTCAGCTACAGTTGTTCCAGCCTTTTCCCTATTGCTCTCCCAGGCCTCCACTTCCACTCCCACAGTCAGTCCCCACTGCATTGTCCATGACCATGAGTCATCTGCTCATGTTCCTTTACTTGAACCTTCACCTTCCTTCCCCTGCTATTCCCTTCCCCCCTACCTCCTGGTTACTGTCAGTTTGTTCTTTATTTCCATGTCTTTGGTTCTATTTTACGTATTTGTTTGTTTTGTTGATTAGGTTCAACTTATATGTGAGATCATATGGTATTTTTCTTTCATTGCCTGGCTTATTTTACTTAGCATAATGCTCCCCAGTTCCATCCATGCTGTCATGAGGGGTAGGAGTTCCTTCTTCCTTTCTGCTGTGTAGTATTTCATTGTGTAAATGTACCACAGCTTTTTGATCCACTCATTTACTGACGGGCACTTGGGCTGTTTCCAGGACTTGGCTATTGGAAATAGCACTGCTATGAATACTGAGGTATAGGTTCTTTTGAATTGGTATTTCAGGATTCTTAGGATATAGTCCCAGCAGTGGAATTGCTGGGTCAAAAGGCAGTTCCATTTCTAGTGTTTTGAGGACATTCCACACTCTTTTCCACAGTGGCTGTGCCTGTCTGCATTCCCACTAACATTGTACCCTTTTTTCCACAACCTCACTAGCACTTGCTGTTAGTTGATTTGTTAATGATGGCCATTATCACCAGTGTGAAGTGGTATATCAGAAAACTACAGAACACTGAAGAAATAAATTAAGGAAGACACAAACGAATGGAAGCATATACTGTGTTCATGGACTAGGAGAATTAACATCATTAAAATGTCCATACTACCCAAAGCAATTTATAGATTCAATGCAATCCCTATCAAAATACCAATGAAATAATTCACCATTATAGAACAAATATTTCAATTTATATGGGACCATAAATGACCCCAGATAGCCTCAGCAATTTTGATAAAGAAGAACAAAGTAGGAGGGATCACAATACCAGATATCAAACTATATTAAAAGGCCACTGTAATCAAGAGTCTGGTACTGACATGAGAACAGACACATAGACCAATGGAACAGAACAGAAATAAACCCATGTCTCTATAGTCAATTAATATTTGACAAAGGGGACAGGAACATTAAATGGAGTAAAATACCCTCTTCAATAAATGGTGTTGGGAGAGATATGGACAACTGTATGCAAAAAAATGAAAATAGACCACCAACATATACCATACACCAAAATAAACTCAAGATGGATAAAAAGCTTAAATATAAGAAGTGATACCATGAAGGTCCTATAGGAGAATATAGTCAGGAAAATTTCAGATGTCCCACACAGCAATATTTTCACTGATACATTGCCTGGGGCAAGGGATACACAGTCATCCCTCACTATATTGCGGTTCACTATATAGTGAGGGATGATTATGTATACTTTACTGGTGAGCACCTATATAGAATTTTATATGTTGTTAAAATTACATAGGTTTAAGAGTGTAGAAAGTGTTTAAAAGCATATGAAGTGTTTATAAGAGTGTGTGAAAGGTTTACAGGAGTGTGGGAGGGGTTTATAAAGCCTTAATATATATATAAATAATAAAATAAATATAACACCACTACTTCACAGATTTTCACCTATCGCAAGAGTCTCTGGAATGTGTCTCCCGAGATAGGTGAGGGATCACTGTAAAGCAAAGAATTAACAAATGGGACTATCTCAAACTAAAAATCTTCTGCATGGCTAAAGAAAACATCTGCAAAATGGAAAGGGAACCGACTGTATGGGAAAATATATTTTCCAATGATACTTCGGACAAGGGTTTGATCTCCAAAATATATAATGAACTCACATGACTCCACACCAGGAAGACAAACAATCCAATTAAAAAATGGGCAAAGGACATGAACAGACACTTCTACAAGAAGGACATACAGAGGGCCCAGAGACACATGAAAAA